>NC_029785.2:87718967-87770434 GCF_000816755.2 Arachis ipaensis
GCTTTCTATTGTCTCTACTTTCTCTTTCTGTCTTTATCTTCTGTTTACTGCTTCGCTATATTCTATTATTCGTCTGCTAATTGACCCCAAATAAATGAACGTAACTAATAACCCCGACCCTACTAAGGACTCCCCAGTTCTTACCCCTTCTCTCTCCCGTCCCCCTTCAGATGGAAGTAAGAGTACCTTAACATAGTTCGCTGATGACCGTTCACAAGAAGAGGATTCTGCTCTAGATAGTCTTTTGAGTCTAGGGTGAGTATCATTCTCTGATTATATGTATATACTGTGAGACCAGCCAACGTCTGCACCCCGTTCGTATGCGTACTTTAACCTAAATCCTGTGTACGAGATTCCTATTGTGTGGCTACTTCATGAGGCACCAGAGAGACGTCCTGTGGAAAAGTCTGATCGTGCAAGATTCCGCCTATTAATCCAAACGTTTTCAAAAAAAAAAAAACCTCGCAAATTAACTACGCTTTTAACAACGAATCAGGCTCATATGATAAATAATAGATAATAATTAGGAAGACAAATTGGTAGCGCTCAGTTTCCGGTATGATCTAGACATATTGAAAATTGGGTCGTTACAGAAAATCCACCGTAGAAAATACATAAGTGAAAGGTCTAGGCATGGCCGTGAGACCAGCCTCCAGACGTGAACAATAGTCTATGATAGTTCGAATAAGACTGCCAAAAGATCCTAAAATAAATCACTAAAAGTAGTTTTTATACTAAACTAGTAACTAGTGTTTACAGAAAATGAGTAACTAAGTGCAGATAGTGCAGAAATCCACTTCTGGGGCCCACTTGGGGTGTGCTTGGGCTGATCATTGAAGCTTTTTCGTGCATAGGCTGTTCCTGGAGTTAAACGCCAGCTTTGGTGCCAGTTTGGGCGTTTAACTCCAATTCTGGTGCCAGTTTGGGAGTTTTACGCCAGAAGTTTTTTGGCTGACATTGAACACCAGTTTGGGCCATCAAATCTCGGGTAAAGTATGGACTATTATATATTGCTGGAATAGCCAGAATGTCTACTTTCCAACGCAATTAAGAGCGCGCCAATTGGGCTTCTGTAGCTCAAGAAAATCCACTTTGAGTTCAGGGAGGGCAGAATCCAACAGTATCTGCAGTCCTTTTTCAGCCTCTGAATAAGATTTTTTCTCAGGTCCCTCAATTTCAGCCATAAAATACCTGAAATCACAAAAAAACATACAAACTTATAGTAAAGTGCAGAAATGTGATTTCTGAATAAAAACTAATCAAAATATAATAAAAAGTAATTAAAACATACTAAAAACTATGTAAAAACAATGCCAAAAAGGGTATAAATTATCCGCTCATCACAACACCAAACTTAAATTGTTGCTTGTTCTCAAGCAACTAAAAACAAAATAGGATAAAAAGAAGAGAATATACAATGAATTTCAAAAATATCAATGAAGATTAGTCTCAATTAGATGAGCGGGGCTAGTAACTTTTTGCTTCTGAACAGTTTTGGCATCTCACTTTATCCTTTGACGTTCAGAATGATTGGCATCTATAGGAACTCAGAATTTAGATAGTGTTATTGATTTTCCTAGTTCAATATGTTGAGTCTTGAACACAGCTACTTTATGAGTCTTTGCCGTGGCCCTAAGCATTTTGTTTTCCAGTATTACCACCGAATACATAAATGCCACAGACACAAAACTGGGTGAACCTTTTCAGATTGTGACCCAGCTTTGCTAGAGTCCCCAATTAGAGGTGTCCAGGGTTCTTAAGCACACTCTTTTTGCTTTGGATCGTGACTTTAACCACTCAGTCTCAAGATTTTCACCTGACACCTTCACGCCACAAGCACATGGTTAGGGACAGCTTGGTTTAGCCGCTTAGGCCAGGATTTTATTCATTTGGGCTCTCCTATCCATTTATTCTCAAAGCCTTGGATCCCTTTTACCCTTGCCTTTTGGTTTAAAGGGTTATTGGCTTTTTCTGCTTGCTTTTCCTTTTTCTTTCTTTTTATTCTTCTTTTCGCCATTTTTTTCACTTTTTTTTTCATGTCTGCAAGCTTTTCACTGCTTTTTCTTGCTTCAAGAATCAATTTTATGATTTTTTAGATTATCAAATAATATTTCTCCTTTTTTATTATTCTTTCAAGAGCCAACAATTTTAACATTCATGAACAACAATATAAAAAATATGCACTATTCAAGCATTCATTCAGAAAATAAAAAGTATTGCCACCACATCAAAATAATTAAGCTAACTTCAAGTTAAAATTCGAAATCATGCACTTCTTGTTCTTTTGCAATTAAAATATTTTCTTATTTAATAAAGGTGAAGGATTCATAGGACATTCATAGCTTTAAGACATAGACACTAAACACTATTGATCATGTAATAAAGACACAAACATAGATAAAGCATAAAGCATAGGGAACAAAAAACAGAAAAATAAAGAACAAGGAAATTAAAGAACGGGTCCACCTTAGTGATGGCGGCTAGTTCTTCCTCTTGAAGATCTTATGGAGTGCTTGAGCTCCACTATGTCTCTTCCTTGCCTTTGTTGCTCCTCCCTCATGGCTCTTTGGTCTTCTCTAATTTCATGGAGGAGGATGGAATGCTCTTGGTGTTCCATCCTTAGTTGTCCCATGTTTGAACTCAATTCTCATAGGGAGGTGTTGATTTGCTCCCAATAGTTTTATGGAGGAAAGTGCATCCCTTGACGTATCTCAGGGATTTCATGATGAGGAATTTCCTCATGCTCTTATTGAGGTCCATGAGTGGGCTCTCTTGTTTGCTCCATCCTTTTCTTAGTGATGGGCTTGTCCTCTTCAATGAGGGTGTCTTCCTCTATGACAATTCCAGCTGAATTGCAGAGGTGACAAATGAGATGAGGGAAGGCTAATCTTGCCAAAGTAGAGGACTTGTCCGCCACCTTGTAGAGTTCTAAGGATATGATCTCATGAACTTCTACTTCCTCTCCAATCATAATGCTATTGATCATGATAGCCCGGTCTATAGTAACTTCAGACCGGTTGCTAGTAGGAATGATTGAGCGTTAGATGAACTCCAACCATCCCCTAGCCACGGGCTTGAAGTCAAGCCTTCTTAGTTGAACCGGCTTGCCTCTTGAGTCTCTCTTCCATTGAGCTCCTTCCACACAAATGTCCATGAGGACTTGGTCCAACCTTTGATCAAAGTTGACCCTTCTAGTGAAAGGGTGAGGATCTCCTTACATCATAGGCAAGTTGAATGCCAACCTCACATTTTCCGAACTAAAATCCAAGTAATTCCCCCGAACCATTGTGAGCCAATTCTTTGGGTTCGGGTTCACACTTTGGTCATGGTTCTTAGTGATCCATGCATTGGCATAGAACTCTTGAACCATTAAGATCCCGACTTGTTGAATGGGGTTGGTGAGGATTTCCCAACCTCTTCTTCAAACTTTATGTCGGATCTCCGGATATTCACTCTTTTTGAGCTTGAAGGGGACCTCGAGGATTACCTTTTTCTTGGCCACAACTTCATATAAGTGGTCTTGATGGACCTTTGAGATAAATCTCTCCATCTCCCATGACTCAGAGGTGGAAGCAATTGCCTTCCCTTTCCTCTTTCTAGAGGTTTCTCCGGCCCTTTGTGCCATTAGTGGTTATGGAAAACAAAAAAAAAAGCAATGCTTTTTCCACACCAAACTTAAAAGGTTTGCTCGTCCTCGAGCAAAAGAAGAAAGAATGGAGGAGAAGAAGAAGAAATGGAGGAGATGGAGGGTAGTGAAGGTTTCAGCCAAGGTGGGTAGTAGTATGTATGTTGTGTGAAGATGAAGGTGGTAAGGAGGGGTATTTATAGGGTAAGGGAGAGACGGTAGCCGTGTATGATGGGTGGGGTTTGGGAGGGAAATAGTTTGAATTTGAGTGGTGAAGTAGGTAGGGTTTAATGATAGATGGATGTGAGTGGTGAAGAGGTTGTGGGGAAGAGGGTAGGATTTGATAGGTGAGGGGTGTTTGGGGAAGAGGTATTGATGGGATTGGTCAAGGTTGTTTGGGGAAGAGTGTTATGGAAAGGTGTGAAGAGGAGAGAAGAAGAGGTGAGGTAGGTGGGGATCCTGTGGGGTCCATGAAGCTACGATTTTAAGAAATTGCACGATCGGCAAAAATTCCTTCTGGCAAGTGCACCGGTTATCGTCAAGTAAAAACTCACAATAGAGTGAGGTCGAATCCCACAAGGATTGGTTGAGTGAGCAATTTGGATTAGAAGTGTGTTCTAGTTGAGCGGAATCAAGATTTAGATGAGAATTGCGGAATGTGCCCTAACCCAATGAAAGGGGGTTTAGTGAGTCATAGCTCTGAATTCAATTACAAAAAGTATGAAAACTAGAAAAAGTGATCCCCCAAAATTCCCCCTCGAGTGCCAACCAACTTAAATTCTATCCTATTTATACACTTTCTAAATTGAGCTTCTGTTGTGTTTCTTGGGCTTTGAGGCCTTTCCCTGATTTCCTTTTGCTTTGGGTTTATGATCCATAATCCTGATGAGGCTGCTGATCTAATTCTGTAACATTCATTGAGCCAACTTAGTGATAATCATGTAATGACACATGACTCAACAATTTGAAATTCCAGACTCATCAATTCTTCAGGCCCAATCCCATAAACCATGATATTCAATTGGGTTTCATACCAGAGTACGTTTAAGTTAATGTTTGTGCTCAAATGCTAACTTAAACTGCAATATCTTTGGCCCAGAAACCTTTTCAATTAGTATTCATTGCTTTGTTATTCATTTAACCATTCTTGGTTACTTTAAGCTCAAGAAAATGCATAAAACAACTAAAACTAACAGAAAAATGCTAGTGAAACTAGCCTAAGATGCCTTGGCATCAGTCCACAAATCCTGAGTTATCAAGGAATTCAAGTCCCTGCACTATTCTGGCATTCAAACGCCCATTCTATGCCACTTTTTGCGTTTAACGCCAGCTCTGCTACCTTTCCGGGCGTTAAACGCCACTTTGCTGCCTATTTATGGCGTTAAACGCCAGCCAGATACCTATTTCTGGTATTTAACGCCAGCCAGATGTCAGACAGCCCTTTCTGGCGTTAAACGCCTAGATTGCTGCCCATTTTGGCGTTTAAACGCAGTAAGCCTGTCCTCTAGGGTGTGCTGTTTTTAATGCTATTTTTCATTCTGTTTTTGATTTTTCAGTTGTTTTTGTGACTTCACATGATCATCAACCTAAAGAAAACATAAAATAACAATGGAAAACAAATAAATATAATTAAATAACATTGGGTTGCCTCCCAATAAGCGCTTCTTTAATGTCAATAGCTTGACAGTGAGCTCTTAGAGAGCTTCACAGAGACTCAGAGCTTGATGATGGCCTTCCAACACCAAACTTAGAAGTTGAGTGTGGGGGCTCTGTTTGACTCTGTATTGAGAGAAGCTTTTCGTGCTTCCTCTCCATGGTTACAGAAGAAGATCCTTGAGCCTTAAACACAAGGTAGTCCTCATTCAATTGAAGGACAAGCTGATGAGAGAACTTTTGCGTGGTCTAGAAATTTGCAGATAAATCCTCGTTGCAGGTATAGCTTCTAAACCAACAAAAGTCCTTTCGTACAAAAGTTTTGGTTGTCACAAGTAACAAATCCCTAAATAAATTGATAACCGAAGTATTCAAACCTCGGGTCATCTTCTCAAGGAACTGTAGGGAAGTATGTTCTTATTATTAGTTATGGAGATTGTAAATTAGGGTTTTGAGAATGAGGAGCGAATGGTTTAATTAGCAATTAAAGTAAATGAAGAACAAGTAATTTAAATGGCAAGTAAAATAAATAAATAACTGTAAATAAACTTTTGGCAAGGTATGAGAAATTAGAGGTCCTATCCTAGTTATCCTTATCAATGATGATGAGAATTGAATCTTAATTCCACTTTGTTAACCTTTACTAAGATAAAGGAAGGTCAAGGGATTAATTGGTTTGATCCTCGAATCCTTTTTATTTCCTAAGAAAAGATTGGGATTATTGAAGTTCAGTTTAATTAACAAAGATAACAATTATCAATCATGTTTGAGTTTGATAACTCCTGAATTACTGATTTCTTAACCAAGACCAAAAAGAAGAAAAGTAAATCTACTGGAATAAAAATGTCTTCAGATGAGAATAACAATAATGTAAATAAGAGAAAAGCAATAATAAACTGAAATACCTCAAAAAACATTAATTCAAAAGAGTAATCTGTAACATGGAAAGATTCATAAATTAAATTGCAAAAGTAAATAAAAAGGAATATTGAACCTGATAAAGAGATAATCTGGAAAGCGAATAAAATCCTAATTCTAAATCCTAATCCTAAAGAGAGAAGAGAGAGGAGAGAATCTCCCTCTCAAAACTAAATCTAAATCATGAAAACTAACTAAAAGTGGAGTCTCTCTTTTAACAGATGCATTCTCTCACTTCATAACCTCTGGTCTATGCCTTCTGGACTTGGATTTGGGCCAAAAAGGGCTTCAGAATTTGCTGGGAGCATTTTCTGCAATTTCTGGTGCGTGGCCTCTGTCACGCGGTCACGTTAGTCATGTGACTGCGTCATATGTGTTCTGCTTAAGGTGCGCGGTCGCGTCAGTCATGCGGCCGCGTCACTGCTTCTTCGCGCTTGGCATGCGTCCGCGTCGTCCATGCGATCGCGTGGATGCCAGTTTCTTCAAAAACTCCGTTTTGTGCTTTCCTTCCATTTTTGTATGTTTCCTTTCCATCCTTTAAGTCATTCCTGCCTTAGAAGATCTGAAACTACTCAACACACTAATCACGGCATCGAATGGAAATAAAGGTGATTAAAATAATTAATTTTAAAGCATAGGAAACATGTTTTTCACATACATCACATAATAAGGAAGGAAAAGTAAAACCATGCAATTGATATGAATAAGTGGGTGAAGGATTGAATAAATCACTCAAACTAAGAACAAAATATATCATAAAATATGGGTTTATCAACCTTCCCACACTTAAACAATAGCATGTCCTCATGCTAAGTCCAAGAGTAATGTTAGGTTGAAGTGGTGGAATGTCATGCAATGCAATCTAATCTAAATGCAACTACCTAAATGAATGATGCATCATGCAATTCTTATTTTTATTCACTTGAATATAAAGCTTGCATGTAGTTGAATTAATTCACATTCTCAAGGAGTCATATATATATATATAGCCAAACCTTAGATAATGATAAAGCACTTTTACAGTTGAGATGGGAGAGAAAAACATTTTATAAACTCGCAAGACAATTAATAATTCAAACAGAGATATATGTTAATGAGCTATTGAACCCTCACTGGATTTTGTGTTTACTCTCTAATCACTCAGTGTTTATTGGGTTAATCACTCTATTCTTCTTTTTTATTCTTACTCTTTATAACTTTGTTCTTCATCTAACCAATCAACAATTATAGAATACAGACATACAAAAGTCATGAGGTCTTTAATTAAGGTTGCAATGGGGCCAAGGTAAAGGTAAGGGTATATGTATAAGGCTAAGTGAGCTAATTAGTGAATCCTTAATTAGTCTAAGATCTCACCTAACATACATACTTTGTAAAGCAAAGCTTCTTTACCTATTTTCCCATATTTTCCCACTTTTGATGTTACATGCTCATGCCTTAATGTTTATTATTTCTATCCCATGTGCATTGCTTTATTTCATATTTGGGGAATTCTTTTGTGTCCCCTTTATTCAACTATTGAAAAATAACACTTTTTTTAATGCACATGGTAATTCAATTATTTTGATTTTACATGAGCATGCTTCCCAAAACTTTTATTTTGAATTATTTTATCCTTTTCAACTTTTTTACCTTTTGTTTTTATCATCCATGTTCCTAATAGGTTTCCCACATGTAAACTATACACAATTTCTATCTTAAGCTAACCAAGGATTCAGCTTGGGATTTTTATTTTGTTTTTCTGCTTAAGGCTAGTAATGTGGTTTATAGAATAAAAGGGATTTAAAGGTTCAAGGGGGCTAACAAGGATGATGTAAAGGGTGGGCTATTTTGGGGTAAGTGAGCTAAACACAAATAATGGCCTCAATCACTCTCTTGGTATGTATTTCTATTCTATAAACGGACATCTAGATTAAAACAAAGTAAAGAACATTAGAATAAAAAAGAAGGGCGAAACACATAGGAATAAAAATTATGGTTTGAATGTAACTATACAATTAAGCTCAAAACTCACAGGCTATGTATTCTCTAGCTCAAAAATCATTTATCACTTATGTATGTCATGCAGGTTTAGTTAAAAATTCCCATTATTCTCAATGTAAAACTTAAGGTGGCTTTAAAGTTCTAGTGTTTCTCCTTGATGAAATGCTGTTAACTAACTAACATGTAATGCTATATATACAAGGTGTGTGGATTGTTTCTATTATGTTCAAGTTCCTAGTTTACTTCCTTTTTATATTTTTCAATTTAAACTAAGCTATCTTATGCTAAAAAGGGTAAAGTATACTAATTAATCCACAATTTCTATAACTAATAAGTTAGAATTGCTACTAAAACTAAATGGCTAAAATATGAATTAAGATGCAACATGTAGAAAATAGAGTAAAAATCCATAAAAATAGAGATATATATAAGTATTGAGAAAATAAAAAAAATAAAAATAAAAAGAAAAATACAGAAAAATAGCAAAATAAATAAAAAGAGTATGTAGTGGTTCACCAAAAAAAAACGCCAGAGATGGCGACCTCCCCACACTTAAAATGTAGCATCGTCCCCGATGCTCACTCAAGCAGGGTGTGAAGGGATGTCATCACTGGAAGTGTGGGTAGCTGGAGTCTCTATGGTGGTGGTCTGAGGAGCTGCCTGTGGCAGGAGAGGTGCTGACTGGATAGGGATCTCGGGGTCTACAGCCTGAATCTGAGGCGGAGCCTCTTGATGTGATGCTGCCTGCTGGGTGCCTGCCTGCTCTGCCTCGCTCTAGGGATGGGTCTCTGCCTCGTGATCATCCGCCTCCTCCTTAGATGCCTCGGATGGTATTTCAGGCTCGGAGGGGATGTCGCCAGAGCGTATCATCAGCTTCAGGTGCTCATAGCGTCGCTTGTTGCGACGCTCCATCTAGTCAAGCCGTCGAAACAGGCGGTGCACTAGATGATAGATGGGCTCTAGGGCAGGTGGAGGTGCAGTGGTAGTGGCAGAGGTAGCTGTGGAAGAAGAGGGGCCGGCAGATAGTGTGGCTGTGTCAGCAGTAGCAGTGAGGAATGGAGGTCTGTAGCCCAAAGCCAGAAAGTTCCTACTGTGAGGGATAATCTTCTTGCATTCTGCAGCAGGTGGCTTTTCATCAGCATCCTCCCAAGGCACGTCAGCTCGACGGCCTAGCTGTGTAACCAGATAAGGAAAGGGAAGAGTGCCTCAGACATGGACCCTGGCCATGTGGTACCGGATAAAGCGTAGAAGGTACAGGTCCTTACCATCCATCACACACCAAAGGAGGGTGATCATAGCGGCTGGTATCTAAGTCTCGTGAGTACTCGGCATAATGAAGTTGCTAAGTATCTGATGCCATAGCCGAGCCTCATCATTCAGGTAAATCCGCTTGATTCCCTTTGGCATGGTGGTGTTTTGACCCATAATCCAAGGAACCGTCGGGTCAAGGGCTATACGGGCCTTGACTGCATCCCAATCAAATCGCATGAAGCGCATATCCTCCTCAGCTTTCTGATAACCATCCAGATGATCAGTTTTAGGCAGAAGCTTCAAAACATCTTCAATGGCCTCTTCAGTGACCAGAATCTGCTTTCCTCTAAGGTTCACTACATCTAGGGAGGTTTTGAAGTAATTGTAGTAGAATTCCCTAACCCAAGATGCATTGACCTCAGTCAGGTTTCACTCCAGGAAGAACCATCCTCTTTGTTTGATCTGGTCAGAGGTGTATTGCTGGAGTTCTTCTGGGATCTTCAAAGTTCTCTCCAGGTATAGGTTCCTGGAGTTTGCAAACACTGGATACTTCAGCTCACAGTATCCGTTTGCAAATTTCACTGGATCAGTAGCAGGGATTAGCTGGTCAGCCTTCTCTTGCGAGGTAAAATTTTTCTCCCGCAAGGATTCATCGTGCATCATATCTATGATGGACATGGAGGATTCTCCTCTTTTTTGTTTGCTAGTAGTAGCCTTTCCTTTTCCTTTTCTCTGGCTGGCAGACATCCTAAAAACAGAAAACCAGGATAAAGTGAAAATAGGAAAACAAATAGGCAAATAATCAAAAGAAACACAAAGTGGCAAAGGAGCAAAAGGATAAGGATAATGAGTTAAGTAAATGTGCATTAAGGATTGTATAGGAGTTAAAAGTCCGTAAAGGAGAATTCACAATCCAAAATGTAATTGAATTCATGTTAAATAGAGAAATTAACATTATGCCATGGTTAGAATGTTAAAAAAAAGTGAAAGAAAATCAAAAGAGAAGTTTTGAAAGGTTAGGTTGGTTAGAATTGAAAAAGAGTTTAGGAAGTTAACATTAGTGAGGTAGTAAAAAGTGGGTTAAAGTAAGTGGCATAATGAAAATATTTCAAGTAACAAGTATTCACAGTTAGAAGCTAGAAGTAACTCATATCCAAATAAGGAAAAAGGGCTGATGATGATTCAAATAGATATAGAAATAGAAAAAATTGGAATCAAACATCAAGAATGCAAATTATGAACCAGGAAATCAAAAAGAATAAGAGAGCTTGCCCCAGCATCCATGAATTGTTTTGGTTAAATCTAAGGAAAGCACAGTTGAAAATGCCAAAATCAAGACATGAATGGAAATATTTTACAGAAATTTGGGCAGCATTCCGGCTAAAAGTGGATTGTCCCAGAAAATAAACAGCAAAAGAATAGTTCACATGAATCAAAATTAAAGCTGCAATGACGTATAAGGAATATAAACATGAAAATTCAGTGTACAGAGCAGCAAGAAACAAGAAAGTACACCATATGAACATTACAATCTTCATAGCAATAGCAGAATAAAATAAGAAACAGGAACAGTGCAATTAAACAGACCTAAATCCACTAACCACATCCTAGGCTACCTAACAACCTAAAATTCACTACAACATGCATATCTAACTAGCCTAATGACGAACATAAACAGAAAATATGAATTAACTACAAAGGATAGAAGGGTGGCGTTCGTCGGAACCTGGTAGGCGTAAGAGAGAGAGTGGGGCATAAAGGTGGCTGGGGATGACGGCGGTAGTGTCCGGTGCGGCGGAAGAGGGGGGGGGCGCGACTGATAGGGTTCGCGTGACTGGGGTGGTTATAATTTGAATCCACGCGATCGCGTGCCCCACGCGGTCGCGTGGTTGGGCTGAAATAGTGGTTGACGCGATCGCTTGAGGGACACGATCGCGTGGAGGGCAAAAAGAGTAAATGATGCAATCGCCTGGGGCATGCGATCGCGTCGCTGGAATTTGTGCTAAACGCACGAATCCAGCGTCGTTTCAGCACAAGTCTCTGTCTCCTTTAGGGTGTTTGTGCAATCCATGCGACGCGGTCGCGTCGTTCACGCGGTCGCGTGGGATTGATATTATGCAAGTGACGCGATCGCGTGAGTGATGCGATCGCGTGGGTCAATTGTGCGAAACGCACAATGGCCGCACGATTCCAGCCTAACTTTCTGGACGTTGGATCTTTACGCCGATCTCCAGGTCACGCGGCGATGTGGATGACGCGGTCGCTTGGGAAGTGTTTTTCGCAACTTGACGCGATCGCATGAATGATGCAGTCGCGTCGCGCACGCCTTTTTTTTATGCAGTATGCAGAATGCAATGATGAATATGAATGAGATGCAAAACTCCAGGTTCAATATAATAAAATAAAATAAAACTAAATAAAAAATATTGAAAAAGGAACGATCATACCATGGTGGGTTGTCTCCCACCTAGCACTTTTAGTTAAAGTCCTTAAGATGGACATTGGATGAGCTTCTTGTTATGGCGGCTTATGCTTAAATTCATCCAGAAATCTCCACCAACGCTTGGAATGCCAATAGCCTCCGGGGTCCCAAACTAGGCATGTGAAGCTTCTGAGCAGCTTCAAACAGATTGTTAGGCTCCCGGGGTGATGATTGTCAGCATAGATTCCAGGATCCCAAACTTTGCTTTTAAATCCGCCTTCGTCTTGATCTATACTTTTCCATCCGAGCGGTTTAGAAATTAGATTCTCACCAGGATAACCAAACGTTTTCTGAGATCCATCTGATTGATCATGATGCCAATCCGTGTACTTCGAGTTGAAGCGTGGAAGCTTAGTGAACTTTGTGCACCAGCTCTGAGTACGAGCTATTTCCCTTTTACTCTTAAAGCCGCAGAGAGCTCTAAGCTGGCCATCTATTTCAAGCAAACTATATTCAAGTGGAAAAATACAGTTAAAGGTTAAGGATTGTACCCACTTGAAGCTTGTATTGGGTGGTAATGGCTTTGGGATAGGTGGTTCCAGTGGTTCTGTGAGTTCTACTTCCTTGTGCTCTTCTGTGAAATTCTCCACTTCCTTGCAAGATTCTTCAAATGTATCCATGTCCCGATCAAAGCCATCTATTTCTTCCTCATCACTTAAGTCATAGGCTGGAGGTTGAGAGAAATCTACCTCTGTATCATCTTCGTATTCACTTGGGGAAGATTCTTCGATCTCAGAGAATAAGCTTGCGGATGCAAGTTCATTACTAGGAGAACTTGACTTGTGACTGTCATCATCAAGGAAATTTGCTTCTTAGGTTATTCTGTCTAGTTCTTCATGAAAGACTTGCTATCGGGATTGCGCACAATCCTCCTTAGTATCAATTGTAACATCCTTGACAAAATGCTCACAACTTTGGATTCCCATGGAGGTTCAGCGTCTCCTAAGTCTTCAACCAACTCTTCTTCTTCAATAATGACAGCTTCCTCTACTTGTTCCAGTACGAATCCATGCTCTGTCTTGTCTATTAGAGTTTCTAGTATTTCCTTCATGCTACGCTCTTCGTTAGATTGTCCACATGGGGCTGTGGGATGTCCTTGAATGTTCGAACGTCTAGAAGATAATTGATTTACTGCTTGCTCCAGTTGATGAAGGGTTGTTTGAAGTCGATTTATTGTTTCCTTGAGGCAAACCTCTGATTCTCGGGGTGATAGATTTGGATATGGTACAGGGGGAAGTGGTGGTGTTTGGGAGTGATTGGATTGGAACTGGGGTAAATGAGGATCATACGGTGGTGAATGGTGAAAAGGAGCTTGTGAGTGTGGTGGTTCGAAGTTATGTTGAGAGGATGGTCTATAAGTACAGGGTGGGGCTTGTTGGTAATTACAAGGTTGTCCACCATGTCTCTTTGCTTGGTATGCATTGTAGAATGGTCTTTGTCCATGATATCTTGGAGGGTGTTGTTGCCTAAAGGGTTGATCAGATCCTCTTGGCTCTATCCATCTTTGGTTGCTCTGACCTTGATGCATGTTCCTATTATAACTTCCATTCCTTTCAATAACATTAGAACCAAACTCAAAGCGATAGGGGTGAGAATTCATAGTAGCTAAAAAGAAATAAAGAGGGGAAAAATAAAGACAAATAAACAAGTAAAAGAAAAATATTTACAATAACCAATAATAAGGCACACGATTGCAGTTCCCCGGCAACGGCGCCATTTTGATGAGAGAACTTTTGCGTGGTTTAGAAATTTGCAGATAAATCCTCGTTGCAAGTATAGCTTCTGAACCAACAAAAAGTCCTTTCATACAAATGTTTTGGTTGTCACAAGTAACAAACCCCTAAATAAATTGATAACCGAAGTATTCAAACCTCGGGTCGTCTTCTCAAGGAACTGTAGGGAAGTATGTTCTTATTATTGGTTATGGAGCTTGTAAATTGGGGTTTTGAGAATGAGGAGCGAATGGTTTAATTAGCAATTAAAGTAAATGAAGAACAAGTAATTTAAATGGCAAGTAAAATAAATAAATAACTGTAAATAAACTTTTGGCAAGGTATGAGAAATTAGAGGTCTTATCCTAGTTATCCTTATCAATGATGATGAGAATTGAATCTTAATTCCACTTTGTTAACCTTTACTGAGATAAAGGAAGGTCAAGGGATTAATTGGTTTGATCCTCGAATCCTTTTTATTTCCTAAGAAAAGATTGGGATTATTGAAGTTCAGTTTAATTAACAATTATCAATCATGTTTGAGTTTGATAACTCCTGAGTTACTAATTTCTTAACCAAGACCAAAAATAAGAAAAGTAAATCTACTGGAATAAAAATGTCTTCAGATGAGAATAACAATAATGTAAATAAGAGAAAAGCAATAATAAACTGAAATACCTCAAAAAACATTAATTCAAAAGAGTAATCTGTAACATGGAAGAATTCATAAATTAAATTGTAAAAGTAAATAAAAAGGAATATTGAACCTGATAAAGAGATAATCTGGAAAGGGAATAAAATCCTAATTCTAAATCCTAATCCTAAAGAGAGAAGAGAGAGGAGAGAATCTCCCTCTCAAAACTAAATCTAAATCATGAAAACTAACTAAAAGTGGAGTCTCTCTTTTAACAGATGCATTCCCTCACTTCATAACCTCTGGTCTATGCCTTCTGGACTTAGATTTGGGCCAAGAAGGGCTTCAGAATTTGCTGGGAGCATTTTCTACAATTTCTGGTGCGTGGCCTTTGTCACGCGTCCGCGTGAGTCACGCGGTCGCGTCATTCGGAGTTTTTCTTGTCATGCGGTCGCGTCAGTCATGCGACCGCGTCATATGTGTTTTGCTTAAGGCGCACGGTCACGTCAGTCATGCGGCCGCGTCGCTGCTTCCTCGCGCTTGGCATGCGTCTGCATCGTCCATGCGATCGCGTGGATGCCAGTTTCTTCAAAAACTCCGTTTTGTGCTTTCCTTCCATTTTTGTATGTTTCCTTTCAATCCTTTAAGTCATTCCTACCTTAGAAGATCTGAAACTACTCAACACACTAATCACGTCATCGAATGGAAATAAAGGTGATTAAAATAATTAATTTTAAAGCATAGGAAACATGTTTTTCACATACATCACATAATAAGGAAGGAAAAGTAAAACCATGCAATTGATATGAATAAGTGGGTGAAGGATTGAATAAATCACTCAAACTAAGCACAAAATATATCATAAAATATGGGTTTATCACTAGCTCTCCTCTATCCACATCAATTACAGCTCTTACTATGGCTAGGAAGGGTCTTCCAAGGATGATGGATTCATCTTCATCCTTCCCAGTGTCTAGGATTATGAAATCAGCAGGGATGTACAGGCCTTCAACCTTCACCAAGACATCCTCTACAAGTCCATAAGCCTGTTTCCTTGAATTGTCTGCCATCGCTAGTGAGATTCTTGCAGCTTACACCTCAAAGATCCCTAGTTTCTCCATTACAGAGAGGGGCATGAGGTTTATCCCTGACCCCAGGTCACACAGAGCCTTATCAAAGGTCATGGTGCCTATGGTATAAGGTATTAAGAACTTTCCAGGATCCTGTTTCTTCTGAGGTAATTTCAGTTGAACCAGATCATTTAGTTCATTGATGAGCAATGGGGGTTCATCTTCCTAACTCTCATTACCAAATAACTTGGCATTCAGCTTCATGATTGCTCCTAGATATTGAGCAACTTGCTCTTCAACAATATCTTCATCCTCTTCAGAGGAAGAATACTCATCAGAGCTCATGAATGGCAACAGTAAGTTCAGTGGAATCTCTATGATCTCTATATGAGCCTCAGATTCCTTTGGTTCCTCATTAGGGAACTCCTTGGGGGCCAGTGGACGTCCATTGAGGTCTTCCTAACTGGAAATCACTGCCTTTCCCTCTTCTACAGGTTCGGCCATGTTGGACGTGTAGATGGCCTTGCACTCTCTCTTTGGATTCTCATCTGTATTGCTTGGGAGAGTACTGGGCAGGAGTTCAATAACTTTCTTACTCAGCTGACCTACTTGTGCCTCCAAATTTCTAATGGAGGACCTTGCTTCAGTCATGAAGCTGAGAGTGGTCTTAGATAGATAAGAGACTACTGTTGCTAAGTCAGAGTGGCTCTGCTTAGAATTCTCTATCTGTTGCTGAGAAGATGATGGAAAAGGTTTGCTATTGCCAAACCTGTTTCTTCCACCATTATTATTATTGAAGCCTTGTTTAGGCTTCTGCTGATCCTTCCATGAGAGATTAGGATGATTCTTCTATGAAGGATTATAGGTGTTTCCATAGGATTCTCCCATGTAATTCACCTCTTCCATTGTAGGATTCTTAGGATCATAGGCTTCTTCTTCAGAGGAAGCTTCTTTAGTACTGCAGGAAGCAGCTTGCATTCCAGTCAGACTCTGAGAAATCATATTGACTTACTGAGTCAATATTTTGTTCTGAGCCAATATGGCATTCAGAGTATCAATCTTAAGAACTCCTTTCTTCTGAGTTGTCCCATTATTCACAGGATTCCTTTCAGAAGTGTACATAAACTGGTTATTTGCAACCATTTCAATGAGTTCCTGGGCTTCTGCAGGCGTCTTCTTCAGATGAAGAGATCCTCCAACAGAGTGGTCTAATGACATCTTGGACAATTCAGATAGACCATCATAGAATATACATATGATGCTCCATTCTGAAAACATGTCAGAAGGACACCTTATGATCAATTGCTTGTATCTTTCCCAAGCTTCATAGGGGGATTCACTTTCCTTCTGTCTGAAGGTTTGGACTTCCACTCTAAGCTTGCTCAATTTTTGAGGTTGAAAGAATTTGGCCGAGAAAGCATTGACCAAATTTTCCCAAGAGTTCAGGCTATCTTTAGGTTGTGAGTCCAACCATGTCCCTGCTTGTCTCTTACAGCAAAGGGAAAAAGCATAAGTCTGTAGACCTCAGGATTAACCCCATTGGTCTTAATAGTGTCACTGATTTGCAAGAGTTCAGCTAAAAACTGATGAGGATCTTCCAATGGAAGTCCATGAAACTTGCAATTCTGCTGCATTAGAGAAACTAATTGAGGCTTAAGCTCAAAGTTGTTTGCTCTAATTGTAAGAATTGAGATGCTCCTTCCACAGAAGTCAGAAGAGGGTGCAATAAAGTCACCAAGCATCTTCCTTGTATCTCCACTATTTTTGTTGGGTTCGGCCATCTCTTCTTCTTTTTCAAAAAATTCTGTCAGGTCCTCTCCAGAGTGTTGTGCCTTAGCTTCTCTTAGCTTCCTCTTTAGAGTCCTTTCAGGTTCCGGATCAGCTTCAACAAGAATGTTCTTATCCTTGCTCCTGCTCATATGAAAAAGAAGAGAATAGAAAAGAATAGGAATCCTCTATGTCACAGTATAGAGATTCCTTTATATGAGTAGAATGAAGAAGAGAGAAGATGAAAATTCGAACACAGAGAGGGAGAGATGGTTCGAAATATAAGAAGAAGAGAAGTATTAGTGAATAAATAAATAAATAGAGAGAGATGAGAGAGACAGAGACAGAGAATTCAAATTTTAAATTAAAATAAAAGGAAAAATATTTTTGGTTTTATTTTAATTATTGGTTAGTATTCGAAAATTAAGAGAAGAAATAAAATAAAATTTGAAAACTAAATAAATTAATTAATTACAAAGATTTTTAAAAAAAGTGGTTAATAATTTTTGAAAATTGGAGAGAGAAAAGTAGTTAGGTGGTTTTGAAAAAGATATGATTGAAATAGAAAACTTTTAAAATCAAACAAAAAGTCAAGTAGTTAATTGAAAAAGATTTGAAAATCAATTTTGAAAAGATAAGAAGTTAGAAAAGATTTTGAAATTGATTTTGAAAAAAGATATTATTGAAATTTATTTTGAAAAGGATTTGAAAAGGAAGTTAAAAAGATTTGATTTTGAAAATTAAAGTTGATTACTTGACTAACAAGAAACTAAAAGATATGATTCTAGAATTTAAAGATTGATCCTTTTCTTAATAGGCAAGTAACAACTTGAAAATTTTTGAATCTAAATATTAACTGTTAACATTAATTATGAAATAAAAGTAAGAAAAAGATTTTGAAAATTAAATTTTTAAAGTTTTCAAAAATATTAAGAAAAAAATGAAAAGGATATGATTTTTGAAAAAGATTTGAAAAAGATAGAAATTTTAAATTGAAATTTTGACTTGACTAACAAGAAACAACTAAATTTTAAAACTTTTTGACTAAATCAATCTAAAATTTAAAAAATTATAAGCAAAATAAGAAAAAGATATTTTTTTATTTTTTATTTTTAATGAGAAGAGAGAAAAACATAAAAATGACACAAAACATAAAAATTTAAGATCAAAACAAAAATGCATGCAAGAACACTTTGGATGTCAAGATGAACACCAAGAACACTTTGAAGATCATGATGAACATCAAGAACATATTTTTGAAAATTTTTAAGAAAAGAAAGACATGCAAGACACCAAACTTAAAATTTTTTAAACTCTAGACACTAATAATTCAAAAATGCATATGAAAAACAAGAAAAGACATAAAACAAGAAAACTTTAAAGATCAAACAAAGAAATTCATCAAGAACAACTTGATGATCAATGAAAAACACATGCATGAATTTTCGAAAATTGAAAGAAAATTAAAGGTATGCAATTGACACCAAACTTAAAATTTGACACTAGACTCAAACAAGAAACACAAAATATTTTTGGTTTTTATGATTTTATTAAAATTTTTTTTCGAAATTTATTTTGAAAAAGAAAATATAGAAATTCAAAATTTTTAATAAGAATTCCAGGAATCATGCAATGTTAGTCTAAAGCTTCGGTCCAAAAATTTAGACATGGCTTAATAGCCAGCTAAGCTTTATGTGAAAGCTTCGGTCCAAAAGATTAGACATGGCCAATGGCTAGCCAAGCTTCAGCAGAGCATTGCATACAACAACCAAATTGATGGGAATCAAAAGGCTCTTGCAAAGATAAGTAGAAACCTAGGTTTAAAAGATTAGACATGGCTTAACAGCCAGCTAGGATTCAACATATCTCATGAAACTCTAGAATTCATTCCTAAAAATTCTGAAGAACAAAATAAAATGTATATAAATTTTTTTTGGAAAATAAATAAATTTTAAAAAGCTTAAACATAAAATAAAAACACCTAATCTGAGCAACAAGATGAACCGTCAGTTGTCCAACTCGAACAATCCCCAGCAACGGCGCCAAAAACTTGGTGCACAAAATTGTGATCTCTGACAACAGCGCCAAAAAAATGATACGCACGATTGTAATCTCAACTCTTTTTCACAACTCCGCACAACTAACTAGCAAGTGCACTGGGTCGTCCAAGTAATACCTTACGTGAGAAAGGGTCGATCCCACGGAGATTGTCGGCTTGAAGAAAGCTATGGTCATCCTTGTAAATCTCAGTCAGGCAGATTCAGTTGGTTATGAGGTTTTGATAATTAAAATATAGAAAAAACAGAAAATAAGTTAAAGTTACTTATGTAATTCATTGGTGGGAATTTCGGATAAGCGTATGGAGATGCTTTGTTGCTTCTGAACCTCTGCTTTCCTATTGCCTTCTTTGAACCATGCATTACCTCCTTCCATGGCAAGCCGTAAGATCCTCTCGGATGAAAACAAATCCATATGCGCTGTCAGCGCACGGCTAATCATCTGTCGGTTTTCGCTAGCGTCGGAATAGGACTGTTGTCCTTTTGCACACTGTCACTGCGCCCAACATTCGCAAATTTGAAGCTCGTCACAGTCATCCCTTCCCAGATCCTACTCGGAATACCACAGACAAGGTTTAGACTTTCTGGATCCCATGAATGCTTCCAATGACTACGTTGAACATCATGTAGACCGCTTTATGGTTGTCAGGCACGCGATCTTGGCTAAGCGAGTAATGAAGATTGGGTGATTGTCACGGGCCACCCGTTCATTTTGACTTAACTAAATTAAGAACTAGAGTATATCTTGGAGAAGAAGTTGGCATGAATTGAAGGAAAAATCAATATTACTTGCATTAATTCATGAAGAACAGCAGAGCTCCACACCTTAATCTATGGGGTGTAGAAACTCCACCATGGAAAATACATAAGTGAAAGGTCTAGGCATGGCCATGAGGCCAACCTCCAAACGTGAACAACAGTCTATGATAGTTCGAATAATACTGCCAAAAGATCCTAAAATAAATCACTAAAAGTAGTTTTTATACTAAACTAGTAACTAGGGTTTACAGAAAATGAGTAACTAAGTGCAGATAGTGCAGAAATCCACTTCCGGGGCCCACTTGGTGTGTGCATGGGCTAAGCATTGAAGCTTTTTCGTGCATAGGCTGTTCCTGGAATTAAACGCCAGCTTTGGTGCCAGTTTGGGCGTTTTACGCCAGAAGTTTTTAGGCTGACTTTGAACGCCAGTTTGGGCCATCAAATTTCGGGCAAAGCATAGACTATTGTATATTGAGGGAAAGCCCAGGATGTCTACTTTCCAACTCAATTGAGAACGCCCCAATTGGGCTTCTGTAGCTCCAGAAAATCCACTTCGAGTGCAGGGAGGTCAGAATCTAACAGCATCTGCAGTCCCTTTTCAGCCTCTGGATTAGATTTTTGCTCAGGTCCCTCAATTTCATCCAGAAAATACCTGAAATCATAGAAAAATATACAAACTCATAGTAAAGTCCAGAAATGTGATTTTTGAATAAAAACTAATAAAAATATAGTAAAAAGTAATTAAAACATATTAAAAATTATGTAAAAAAAATGCCAAAAAGGGTATAAATTCCTCCTCCTTCGGCTACCGATGCTATTACTGGAGAGACTCTGAACCCTTTATGATATTATTGGTTTTTTATCTGTACAGCCTGATTTGTGGGCTTTTTTAAACTATGTTTTTTATGATGGTCGACTACTTTGACTTTTGGTTGCTTCTATGCAACTTTAACAAAACACTTTTAAACTCTTGAGGCATGCCTTTCAGGTGGCCTTTTGAGTCGTATATTTTTATATTTTCTGTGTCTTTGCATCCTTTGTAGATCTTTATACAGAATTGGTGCTCGGTTGTCCGATCTCTTTTAATTAGATCTTTGTTTAGTCTATCTTTTGTTCGAGGCGAGATGACTTTTGAGGCTAACTTTGTCTGATAACTTTTTAGCATTCTGGTTGAACCCTTTTTTAGTCATTCTAGACAATTTTGATAGCTTTGTGGAGCCGTGGCTTTTTGGGCTAAATTACATCCCTTTTAGCGCACGTCTTTTGTAGGTCTGATTTTACTTGTTGGTCCAAGCCACAGCTCTGACTTTTCTTTGTCGGTCCAAGCTGTAGCTTTTTGTTGATCTGAGTTTTCTTGTCGGACGGAGCTGTAGCTAAGTTATTTTTAGTATTCTATTTTTAGTCAGACCTCGTCAGGCAACTTTTTATGGATTACTTTTTATAACTTCTTGCATTAATCTGTTTTTATCGCTTTCATCTTAGCCGACTTTGTCGAAATCGGGTGATGAATTCTGTTTTCACTTTTTTGCCGACCTTGTCGAAATCGGGTGATGAATTCTGTTTTCATCTTTGCCGACTTTATCATGATCGGGTGGTGAATTTGATTTTCACCTTGCCGACTTTGTTGTGATCAGGCAGTGAATTTTTGCGCTCAGATTAATGCGTCATGTTAGGGGATTTTAGAATCTGAAAAATTTTATTCAAGTAGAAAAACGGGCATGTAGACAGGAATATATACATGAGTGTTTACCCTTCTGAGTCAGGCAATTCTGTAGATCTTGGTTTGGTGCCTCGTTAAAAAACCTTTTCAGGAAAAAGAGTGCGCCTTGACCTAAGATCTTTATTACTTTCTAACTATAGTACCTTCTTAGATTACAGGGGTGCCACGACCTTGATAGCTCTCGTCCCTCGAGGTCGGACACCTTGTAGTAGCCTTTTTCCAGTACCTCTACAACTCGGTAAGGACCTTTCCAGTTAGCTGCTAGCTTCCCTTCTCATGACCGACCTGTTCCAATGTCGTTTCGAATTAGGATGAGATCGTTGTTGGCGAAGCTTCGCTGGATTACCCTTTGATTGTATCTTGAGGTCATTCGATGCTTTAACGCTTCTTCCATAATCCGAGCTCTTTCTCGGACTTCCTGAAGTAAGTCGAGTTCTGTCTGTTGATTTTGGGCATTGGCCTCTTCATTGTAGAGGATCCTTTTGGGGGATCCTTCCTCTATCTATACTGGGATCATTGCCTCCATTTTGTAAGCAAGTCGGAAAGGCGATTCTCCTGTGGTGGAGTGTGGAATTGTCCGATATGCCCATAGGACTTGGGGGAGTTCTTCAGCCCAGGCTCCCTTTGCGTCCTGTAGTCTCTATTTTAACCCGGCTAGTTTGACTTTGTTGGCAGCTTCTGCCTGTCTGTTAGCTTGTGGGTGTTCTACGGATGTGAATTGGTGCTCTATTTTCAAGTCAACTACCAAGTTCCTGAAACCTGTATCAGTGAAGTAAGTGCCATTATCCGTGGTGATGGAGTATGGGACCCCAAACCTTGTAATAATGTTCTTGTATAGAAATTTCCGACTTCTTTGTGCGGTGGTATTAGCTAAGGGCTCTGCCTCAATCCATTTTGTGAAATAGTCTACCCCTACAATAAGGAACTTGACTTGTCCCAATCGACGTATTGGAAGTTGGGTCGTTTCAGAAAGAGTCCGAGGAGGTCTAGCCCCCACTTTGCGAACGGCCAAGATGATATTACGCTAATGAGCTTTTCCGGTGGAGCGATGTGGAAGTTGGCATGCTTCTGACATGGCGGACATGTCTTGACGAATTTCGTCGCTTCTCTTTGTAAGGTTGGCCAGAAGAATCCAGCTCGTAGTACCTTTTTGGAAAGAGCTCGTGCCCCCAAGTGGTTGTCACACATGCCACTGTGTACTTCTTCTAGGACTTCCCTTGTATTGGAGGTCAGTACGCATTTTAGGAGGGGTGTTAAAATCCCTCTCCTATATAGGATGTTGCCCACTATAGTGTAGTACTGCACCTCTCGTATTAACCTTTTTGCCTCCTTTTTATCTACGGGTAGTGCCTCTGACTTGAGGTAATTGATTATGGGGGTCATCCACCCTTGATCCTGAACTGATATTGTTAGAACCTTTTCTTCCCCTGAGATTGATGGTTTTGCAGCATTTCTTGGATGAGGCTTTTATTATTGCTCCCTGGTTTGGTGCTGGCTAATTTTGAGAGGGCATCAACTCGGGCATTTTGCTCTTGGGGTATATGTTGGATATTCCCTGAGTTGTCCGAGCTGTTCTCTGGTTTTGTCCAGATACTTTTTCATGGTGGGATCCTTGGTTTGGTAGTTCCCTTCTATTTTTGAGATAACTATTTGTGAATCACTGAAGATGGTGAGTTTTTGAACTACTATCTC
The DNA here is from genome assembly GCF_000816755.2 of Arachis ipaensis. NCBI lineage: Eukaryota > Viridiplantae > Streptophyta > Magnoliopsida > Fabales > Fabaceae > Arachis > Arachis ipaensis. The sequence continues at coordinate 87,742,291 of NC_029785.2, forward strand.
CTTAGCCAGCCTCAAACCAGCCAGTAATTCCTCGTATTCAGCTTGATTGTTTGAAGCAGAGAATTTGAATTTTAGTGCGAGTTCGATTTGGGTCCCCTGATCACTTTCTATTATCACACCTGCGATGAAGTCGGCTAGATATTGTGATTTGATGGCGATCCGAGCTTCATACAGAAGGTCAAATTCGGACAACTCGACCGCCAACTGCAAGATTCTTGCAGCTAAGTCTGTTTTCTTTAGGATGCTCTTTATGGGCTGATTGGTCCGAACCTTGATAGTGTGTGCTTGAAAGTACGGGCGAAGTTATTGAGAAGTGAGTATGAGTGCGTAGGCGAACTTTTCTATCTTTCAATAGTTCGTTTCGGCCCCTTGTAATGCTTTGCTGATGAAGTAAATTGGTTGCTGCCCATGTTCGTCTTCTCTGACTAGTGCTGAAGCGATTGCCCGATTTCCCACTACAAGGTATAATATGAGTGCTTCTCCTACCTGTGGTCGAGTAAGAATGGGTGGTGGCCCCAAGAATTTCTTGAAATCCTGGAAGGCTTGTTCACACACTGTTGTCCATTCGAACCTCTTTCCTTTCCTTAATGTGGCGTAAAAAGGGAGAAATCTGATGGCTGACCCGGCCAGAAACCTGGACAGGGCTGCAAGTCTTCCGTTGAGCTGCTGTACTTATTTGATACAGGCCGGACTTTTCATATTGAGTATAGCCTGAGACTTATCTGGGTTGGCATCAATTCCTCTTTGCGTGAGCATGAAGCCCAGGAATTTGCCAGCTTCTGTCGCAAAGGTGCATTTTGCGGGATTAAGTCACATACCATGCTTTCTAATGGTGTCGAATACTTTGGTGAGGTCGGGCAACAGTGTTTCCTCATTTTGTGTTTTTACCAGCATATCGTCTACGTAAACCTCTATTAGTTTCCCAATGTGATCTGCAAAGACTTTGTTCATCAACCTTTGGCAGTAATTTACTTTTGGGGTTATGAACGAGGTCTTTTCTTGGTCGGGTGGATACATCGGGATTCGATTGTATCGTGAATAGCCGTTCATGAAGGAGGGGTACTTGTATCCCGAAGAAGCGTCCACTAGAGTATCTATACTCGGGAGGGGGTAGGGATCTTTTGGGCAGGCTTTATTGAGATCAGTGTAGTCAGTGCACATCCGCCACTTTTCGTTTGATTTCTTTACCAAGAAAACATTGGCTAGCCATAGTGGGTATATGACCTCCCTTATGAACCCTACCTCCAGCAAAGCTTGTACCTGTTCTTCCATAGCTTGGGATTTTTCTAGTCCGAGTTTCCTACGCTTCTGCTGTACTGGTCAAGATCCTGGGTACACCACTAGTTTGTGGCACATTAGATTGTGATCTATGCCCGGCATGTCTGCGGCCTTCCATACAAAGAGATCAGCGTTATCCTTTAGGAACTGAATTAAATATTCCTTTAGGTCTCCTTTTAAGGTTGCCCCGTGAACAGCAGGCAGAAGTTGGCTAATTAAGAAATCAAAATATGGAATATGTTGTGAGTATAGTCCTTAACCAGCTAAGATCCGCCTTATAAATTTAGAAAATTTGTCACAACTTTTAGAAATAAAAATACTGGGAGTATGAGTCACAGGTCGTCTCCCAATGAGTTGCAGGAAAAGGTGCTAATTTATTAATCAGGAGTTTTCCAGAAATGAAGGAAAGAGAGGGAGCTTCACCGCGCCGTCATCCAACCTGTCAAGTCTGCTACCTCACCGTCGCCACCTCCATCGCGTGCTACTGCCGGCCTGGAACCACCGCCACCATGCATTGCGGTCACGACCTAACCACGTCGCCGCCAACCCGTGACGCTGCCTCTAGAACCACGAGAAAGAAAGAGTGAGGAGAAAGAGAGAGTTCGCGTCAGAGGAGAGAGGGAGCTCGTGCCTCACCGCCGTCACCCATGGAGCCACGAGCTGCGCCGATCGCCGCCGCATCGCGTCGGAGAGGAAGCCCGACACTGAGCGCCGCTGGGAGAGAGGAAGACGCGGGCTGGAGGAGCTGCATCCAGTCGCCGCTGACGTGCCACTGATCGCTTCCGTTTCGACGTCGCCGAGCCACTACATCACCGGACATCATCGCTGGAGGACCGAATGGAGAAGCTCGCCAGTTCTGCTTCTGCTTATAGTTTTTGGAATCTGAGAAAACGCCACTATTGCTGTTGGAACTATTGTTGTTGCTTTGACCCTGCTCTAGATCCATTTTGATCCATGACTATCGCCGTTTGGCTGACACTGAGGCTTCCCACTGCCACCGGAGCTGCCCAGGACCACCACTGTGGCTACCATAGGAACAGAACGGGTGCCAAAATCTGACACAGTGCCGCTGTTGTCAATCAGAGATGCCAAAACTACTACTGCTGCTGTGGATTTGGAATACTAACTTTGTCGCATTTGAATTCTGCAAATTTTGTCACTCTGAGGTAGGGGATTTAACGTTTTTAATTTAGAATGCCTACAAAGTTATTTGGATAAGTGCAAATGGTTAACAATGGTTAAGAATCTCTTAGTTGACATGAATGACTTGAAATGGATTTGAAGTTAGTTAATTGTTGTGATTATTCTGAGCTGTGGTTGAATTTAGATGCTGCTGTGATTAATGATTAATTTAGTATAATTTATTAAATTGAAGTATGCCGAGTTAATTATTGAAAAGCTGTCGTATGGATAATTGCTGAATTGGTTGAAATCTGGTTGTCAATTGTATTTTGAATTACTGATTTTTGTGATGACTTTACTGAGATTCTAATCTTGAGTGAGTTATTTTGAATTGTTTGATATTGAATTGGAATTTTAATATATTGGAGTGGCTGTAAAATGGATTTGTGATAGGTTGGAATTGGTTGAAATGTAGCTGCCAATGGTGATTCATTTAATTTTACTTATTAAATTGAAACATGATGAGTTGATTATTGAATGAAATGTAATTGAGAGAAGTTAGTTGTGGTGGTTATTCTGAGTTATGTTTGAAGTTGGATGCGGATGTGAATTGAATTTGGGTTATGGTTGTGATATTGACTGGCTTTGTTATCGCGAGTAATTAACTGATGAGATTTACTTTGGTTTGAGGCTGTGAATGTCTTTGGGCTTTGTTGTGAATGTTTGAAGCTGTAATTGATATTGGTTTTTCAGATTTTGATGGAATTGTTGAAAGGTTCTGACTCTATGTGGTTATACTGAATTAGTTGAGTTGTGTGGCTGTATTCTGGTTATTGAGAGTAAGTGCTTCTTGCTGTTTTTAGTTATCTAATGTATCGGATTGGCTGTGAAATTGACTTATGACTAGTTAGAATTGGTTTTGGTAGTTGTTAATGTTGGTTCATGATTAATTAGAATTAAGTTTGAGAACTGTTAAAAGATTGAAGCTTGACTATTAAATTGACTTTTTTATGAAATCTGAATTTAGAGATAAAATCAGTAACTCTAAAAAGTATAAGGATAACTTGTGATAATAATTGGAAACTATATGGAGCATAATTTTTGGGTGAACATATTATAAGAGAACTGGAATTATGTAAATAATACATACTTTGGGTATTTTGGTGTCAATATTGCTAAGATTTTGGTTAAGTTAGGTGATAATGTGTGTTGGGTATTTGGAAAATGAAAAACTGTTAGTCCTTTGGTTAAAATAAAGGATTAATTGATGAAATAGAAGTTATTGATGGATTATGTGGAAATTAGTTATGAATTGTAAGAATGGAATTGGACTGATAGAGTTTGTGAAAGTTGCGGATTATGGCTGAATTGTTAACTATTGCGGATTGTTAAATTTCTGATTGATTGAGAATTTGCTGTCATAATTATTGACAAAGGTTTGATAAGATGTTGAGAAAGAGGAAACCCGTAAGGGTGCCTAAGTCCGAGTTTTAGGGGAGGTGGTGCCAAAATTTTATAAAAAATCTGAGGTTTTATTTGAAAAGTAATTTTAGAAGACTTGAACTTGGAAAATTATATTATTGGAGTTTTATTTAGGTAAGAAAAGAATTATACTATTTTGAATTTGAATTACCAAGGTTTATGTTCAAGTTTGAATTATTTATAAAAAAAAGTTATATTTTGAGATTTATTCAATATGAAGAGAGTTATGCTTGGGGTTTGAAATAAAGGATTACTTTTTAGAAGTTTAATGAATATATAATATTCGAATTTGAATGGTAAAGGGAGATGGTTTTTAAGTCTTTGGGAAGTTAGTAAACTTGAAAAAGAGTTTTATTTGGTTACTTTTAGTAAGAGGGTGATGTTTTGAAAAGTATTTAACGAATTTAAAGTAAATGATTTTCTTGAGTCTTTTGAAAGAAAATTAAACTAGAAAATATCTTTAAAATTGGTTCGAGTTAAGAGGTTGCAAAAGTGGAAGTCCTAAAGTCTGTACAACATGATTGAATAACGAGAATGAAGATATTGTATAAGAATATGTAACTGGAGATGAATAACGAGAATGATAACTTATGATGATAATTACACTGATTCTTTTGAGGAAAGGTATTCAGTTTATGAAATTGTTGGCAAGGACGCGGGTTTTGTCCCGCTTGCGTATTTATGATTATAAAAGAGAATTAAAAGCAGAGGACCTGTTGAAAGGTCATTTGTTGCTTGAGGCAACCCAAGAGATGTGTTTATTCATTTGTTGCGTTAAGGCAATGCCGGATATACTTGTATGATGATCTACTGCGTAAAGGCAGTCAGATAGATGGTGGTGCGACCACTGAGAATGCTTTCCTGTGGTATAGATCCATATTTTAATTCTGTAAGGCAGAGGGGTTATTTCCTGCTACAGAAGTACCGTGACCACCTGTTCCATTTCTGTAGTGGCAGAGGGGTTATTTCCTGTATACAGAAGGTGTGTCGGCATACATCCCTGCAGTGGCAGATGTGTTATTTCCTGCGTGCAGTGGACCCTGTGGTGGCAGAGGGGTTATTTCCTGTACACAGGGGTATAGCCAACTGGAAAGCCATACCCGTTTTAGCTGCTTCGGGTTACGTCGGGAGCGGGTAGAAACCGACAAATGAGCTCATTACCTGCACTAGGGCTAGACATGCATCATCCTTGTGTGTGCATTTGCATTTGATTGGGTTTGCACGTTGTACTTCCCTGTGATTGTGCTGTTTGCCTTGCTGTGACTTGTTTGTGTGCTGAATTGAATCTCTTGTTAGTGCTATTAGTTGGTGAATGTATGATGATGATTAAGAATTGACGTTGTGATTGAATATTAACTATATGGTTAAGAAATGCTTAATGTGACCAGTTTTATATTTTGGAATTTGTTTTGAGATTAGATTTTTTGAAAGAGGTAAATAATTAGTTAAAGTAAAACCAAGAATAGTATTTTCAAAAAGGTTTGATAAAAATATAGTTTCCTTGAGTATGTTAATTATTTGCATTTTATATCATTACTTTTATGGCATTCCCATTCCCTACTGAGAACGTGTGGTTTGTTCTCACCCCAAAATCTTCCACCCTTTCAGTAACTCAGTTCGAAGATTCAATTTGAAGCTGCGGACGATTATAGAACTTATTTATGAGTTAAGCTTATGATTTAAGTTTCTTTCATAGAATTTCCTCGCCTTTGTAACTTTAGTTTTTATTTTATGCAGAGGGATAGGAGTTGTATCTGAATTTCATTTAAATTCTCCTGTATAATGTTTATTATTATTAATAAGTATATGATTATTATTACTTGGTGATGCTTGCTATGTGATTTTAATAAACAAAAACAAAATTTTTCTGGAATTTTCTATAAAACTAAATCGCGATATCGAACTAAAGGCTCAATAGTAAATAGTTAATAAAGGAAAGCAGGTTAGTAACACCTTACTTTCGGTACGATCATGACGTTCTGGAAGTTGGGTCGTTACAGGGTAAGTGAGCTAAAACAATTAATGGCCTCAATCATATGCATGCATATAACACATTAAACATTGGACATATAGGATGGAACAAAATATAGATCACAATCATAGAGAAGCAAACACACAAGAATAATATTTATGGTTAAATAGTGTAACCATGTAATTAGGCTCAAAATCTTACGAGTTGTGTGTTCTTAGCTTTTTAAAATATGTTCCAAATATAACTTCAAACAATTTTAACACAAAAGTTTTGATTTAAATTAGTGAAATTTTTCAAAATTAATATGGTCTTAAAATGAAACTTATTAATTTTCGATCAAGTAGAACATGTATGCAAATAACCTATTTCTATGCAATCTATCCTATTCTACAAAAGGAAAACTAACTAAATATCCTATTTTATTGGTGTTTAGGGAAGAAATTACCTCTAGAAGTCAGATACTGACCGACCTCCCCACACTTAAGGCTTTGCACCGTCCTCGATGCCATCTGTCAGGAACAAAGGGGGGCTGGTAGCAGCATCTCCACCATCGGGACCGTCATGGCTCCCTGTGCTGGTAAATGAAGTGGAGTCCGGGGTGTCTGGGTCTTCTTTAGGTCGGTGGTTACCAACAATCAGCTCCTTGAGTTATGTAAATCTACGCTTGTTACGGCGCTCTCTCTGCTTTCCTTTTCGGTCAAGCTGATCTAATGTCTCAAGTATCTGATGGAGCAGTTGGTTTGTTGAAGGTGCTTGTGATGTGGAAAAAGAAAGGATATCTTCTACTGGTTCTGTTCTCCGGTTGATAGTGGCTGCTAGAGGTCTGATATACTTCCCGTTAGGGACGTATTGATCATCTCGTGGAATCATGGCCTTGGTGTCCCCAGCTCTGTTGGAGACTCCGGCTACTGAGACTAGATATGAAACCAAGGCGGGGAAAGGTAAGTTGCCCGTGATCTGTACATGTTCCAGAGCATGCCGAATGTGTCTTGGTAAATTGAGGTGCTGGTCTGTAAGGATACACGAGAGTAAAACAGCTAGGTCTGCAGTGAAGGAGGATTCGTGAGTGCTTGGAAAGATGTAATGGGACATGATATGTGCCCATACTCGAGCCTCCAAGGTGAGTACTGAAGCCACTATGCCCTTGGGTCGGGATCGATGGTATCCGTAGATCCATATGCTGCCAGGTTGTGCTATAACTCTGAGAACGGCGTCCCAATCAAATTGGTATGTCTGGCGTTTGAACGAAGTGTCTTGGAATGCGTCCAATCCTCTGGAGCAGGGGGAAGATCTAAAGCATGTTGAATGGCCTCTTTAGTTATGGGGACTTGCTTCTGACGGACATAGATAGACTACATGGTTGGCATGTGAAAATTTGAGTAGAATTCAACCACCCATTAAAGATTAACCTGCCGTGGCTATCTCCGTAGGAATCCCCATTGTCTTTGCTTAATGCGGGGCTCAACAAATTCAGCAATGTTGGTCGGGAGGATAAGAAGATACTCATTGTTATAATTCCTTTCAACCAGGATGGGGAACATCTGCTCACAGTAGCGGTTAGTGAACCGCTGATGGGATATTTTTGTGGAAAAACGAATTTCTCCAAAACACCCAAAACTAACCGGCAAGTGCACCGGGTCGCATCAAGTAATAATAACTCACGGGAGTGAGGTCGATCCCACAAGGATTGAAGGATTGAGCAATTTTAGTTTAGTGGTTGATTTAGTCAAGCGAATCAAAATTTGGTTGAGAGATTTGTGATTTACAAAATTTAAATTGCATAGAAAGTAAAGGGAATGGGTAAATTGCATGAAAGTAAAGAGGACTGAAATTTAAAGTGCTGAATCTTAAAGAACAAGAAATTAAATGGCAGAAACTTAGAACGCAAGAAATGTAAATTGCAGAATCTTAAAGTGCAAGAAATGTAAATGGCTTGAATTGTAAAGGGGATTGGGGATTGGATTTGCAGAAATTAAACAAGGAAAAGTAAAATTGAAACAAACAGAGAAATAGAAGAAGACTTGGATTGAACCGGATCTAAAAACCGAATTGTAAATGAGCATGAAAAGCGTTAAACAGAGAAAGTAAAATGAGAATTCAGATCTCAGGACTCAAGAGACTAGATAACCAAGTCTAGATCTCAATGCCTTCCTAGATCCAACAAGAACAATTGCAAAGGAAACGAAGAATTGTAAATTGCAGAGAAAGTAGATGAGAGAGCAAGTAACAGAAACTGGAATTCAATTAAGCAGTGAATTAAACAAGATCCCAAGGTGAGATTGAAACAGAAGTTCTTCAATTCTCCACCCAATTCTCTTGAATTAAAACAACAATGCTAGAATGTAAAAGTGAGATCAATTCTCCTCCCCAATTTTCTTGAATTAAAACAACAATGCTAGAATGTAAAAGTGAGCTCTCCACAAAACTCCCCAATCAAACCCGAAAAGAAAGCTCTATGAAAACTAAAAAGGGAAGCTCTCGAAAATCTTAAATCCTATGCTATTTATACACTTTCTTCAAATGGTCTTCAAGCCTTCAATTGGGCCTTTGCTCTTGATGGAATTGGGTTGATAGAGGCCTTGGTTGGTTGCTCTTGGAGTTTGGAGAAGAACCGAATTGAACCGGGTTTGGAATCATGAAAGCTTGAGTAAAAGTTTGAGTAAAAGTTTGAGGCAAACTTTTACTCCAACTTTTCACATCAGCCACCCTCTTTTGCTGATACCAACGTTGGGGCAAAAGTTAAGGGTCAAACTTTTGCTCCAACGTTGGCCTCCCTTTGCACACTCATGGCGCCAACGTTAGCCAAAAAGTTAGAGGCTAACGTTGGCGCAAACTTTTGCTCTCCAGGGTGTGTTGTTCATGCGCCAACGTTAGCCAAAAAGTTTGAGGCTAACGTTCGTGCAAACTTTTGCTCTCCAGGGTGTTGATTTGTGATGCCAAAAGTTTGCCAAAAAGTTTGAGGCTAACTTTTACTCCAGCTTTTCGCCCAAAAGTTTGCACAAAAGTTTGAGGCTAACTTTTGCTCCAGCTTTTCGCCCAAAAGTTTGCCCAAAAGTTTGAGGCAAACTTTTGTTCAAGCTTTTTGCTCCCTGGTTCGTTTTCAATTAATCCAAAAGTTTGAGCTAAAGTTTGAGGCAAACTTTTGCTCAAACTTTTTGTCCTCTCTTCCTCCTAGCCATTCCTTCTTGCTTCAACATTTCTCCAAGCTTTCTTCACCTATCATTAATCAACCAAACACATCAAAGCTATGCTCAAAATCATGAGATATTCATTCTTTCATAATATGTGACAATTATAGCATAAAACCTCATGAAATAGCATGAATTCATACATGGTTGATTAAATAAAAGAAAACATGAAAATCTACCCAATTGGCTTGCTTATGGCTCAAGAAAGTGCATAATTCAATTGAAAACAAAAGAAAAAGGCTAGTGAAACTAGGCTAAGATGACTTGTCATCAACCGCGCAGTGTCCTTTGCTGGAAAAGCTTTCTCTTTTTCATCGACCTTGATGATCCTCTTTATTCATTTTGTTGAGGGTTTCACCGCTGTTGAAGATGGCTCTGCCACTAATGCTCTTTTTGTTCCTCTCCTTGCTGGTGGTTTGGGAGTAGCTTTCTCCTTGCCTTTCTTGGTAGCCATCCTGAAAAGGGAAAAAGAAAGTAATATATAGAGCTAAGGGTTCGAGCAAGGGAGTGGATAGTAAAGGTGATAATTAATGCACGGTAAAGAGAGATGTCGTTAACACATGGTCTAGACTACATGTGAAAAGTTCATCAATGGTAATACAGCAAGTGCATGTGATGGCAATTAAATGCAAGATGTTTATTAGCATGCCGGCAAAGGCATGAGTAGCATAGATTAAGCATTCAATGTCCAAGTTAGATTACCAACCCTTTCAAACTAACAACCTGTTTGTATCGACAATTATATTTAATCAATAAATTATAAAAGGTGTTTTGTGAAAAACAGACATTAGAGTTGTAGAGTAGAATAATTTAAAATAGTGCACAATGTCATACGGACTTTTTCATAAACACATAGCATGCATGGTGAATATGTTATTGAAAGTATTAATTTGAACATGCAAGCAACCCTTTAAGAAGTAATATTAATTGTCAAACAATTCCACAATAACTAAAAAGAAAATTATAGAAGTAAATAATCACCTAATTAAGTTTCTAACACCAATTAAAGGAATAAAAGAAAAGAAAAGAGAAAAAGAAAATATAGATAATAAAAGTGAAAAGAAAAAGAAGAAAAAAACATAAACATAAATAAAAGTAATAAAGGAAAAGTAAAAAGTAAAGAAAGAAAGAAAAGAACCTTGATAATGGATGTGAAAAATAAGGGAGGAGAAAGTAAAAAGTGAGAAAGAATAGAGAAGGAAGAAGGAAGAAGAAAGAAATAAGAAGGGATAAGAAAAATTAGGATTGGGGAAAAAAAGATATGATATTTGGCTGATCTGGATAAGCTGTGTGCCGCATGTGACGCGAACGCGTGGTTGACGTGGTCGCGTGGTGTGTGATATTTGTCAGATGACGCGGACGCATGAGTCACGCGATCGCATGGTCTAATTAGTGCGATTGGCGCGAGTGCAGCCATGCGTTTGCGCAACTCTCTGTTTTAAATGCAATTCGCCAAAATCTTGGGTGACACGTTCGCGTGGTTGACGCGATCGCGTGAATGGTCATATTTTGAAAATGACTCGGACGCGTGGGGCATGCAGAGATTATGAGAAGGGTCATTATCATAAATAAAAATAGAATAAAGTAAAATAAAACTAGGACTGAAAATGAACTATCATACCATGGTGGGTTGTCTCCCACCTAGTACTTTGCTTTTACGTCCATAAGTTGGACGCTCTTTAGGCTCATTCTGCTTCTGTTGGTGGGTCTTCCAAGAGGAAAACCTCTAGTTCTTTGTGATCCTTCATCTTCTCACCATGATAAAGCTTTAGGCGATGTCCATTGACCCTTAGAAATTTGGAGCTAGAAGGATGACGCAGGTGAAAAACTCTATATGGCTCTGCCTTTTTTACTCTGTATGGACCTTCCTATCTTGATCTCAGTTTACCTAGCATGAGCCTTAGCCTGGAGTTATATAGAAGAACTAGCTCTCCTGGTCTAAATTCTCTTCTTTTTATGTGCTTATCATGGACAACCTTCGTATTTTCTTTGTATATCTTGGAGTTGTCATATGCTTCTAGACGAAGGTTCTCCAGTTCTGCTAGTTGCAGCTTCCTTTCAGCACCAGCTTCCTCAAAATTCATGTTGCACTCTTTCACAGCCCAGAAAGCCTTGTGTTTCACCTCTACTGGAAGGTGGCAAGCTTTTCCGTATACTAAGCGGAAGGAGCTCATCCCAATTTGTGTCTTGTACGCTGTTCTATATGCCCAGAGTGCATCTTGTAGCCTGGCACTCCAGTCTTTCCTGTGAGGCTTTACTATCTTCTCAAAAATGCATTTAATCTATCTGTTAGAGACTTCTGCTTGCCCGTTGGTCTGGGAATGGTAAGCTGTTGCTACTTTGTGAACTATCCCATGCTTCTTCAGTAATCCTGTTAGTCTCCTATTACAAAAGTGGGTGCCTTGATCGCTCACGATTGCTCGTGGTGATCCAAAGTGACAAATAATATGGTTTCTAACAAAGGAAACAACAGTGTTAGCATCATCAGTATGGGTAGAAATTGCTTCCACCCATTTAGAAACATAATCTACAGCTAACAATATATAAAAGTAACCACTAAAATTTGGAAATGGACCCATGAAGTCAATGCCCCACACATAAAAAATTTCACAGAAAAGCATAATCTGTTGAGGCATCTCATCCCTCTTGGATATATTACCAAACTTTTGCCAAGGGGAACAAGATTTACAAAATTCAACAGCGTCTTTAAAAAGAGTAGGCCACCAGAATCCACAGTCTAGAATTTTTCTAGCTGTTCTTTGAGGGCCGAAATGTCCTCCACTCTCAGATGAGTGGCAGGCCTCTAAAATGGACTGGAATTCTGATTGTGGTACACATCGTCTAATTACCTGGTTAGCAACACACCTCCATAAATATGGATCATCCCATATATAATATTTGGCCTCGCTTTTCAGCTTGTCTCTTTGATGCTTAGTGAAATTTGGAGGAAAAGTGTAGTTAACTAGATAATTAGCTACAGGTGCATACTAAGGAACTACTTCAGATACTGCATGTAAGCTATCAAATGGGAAAGTATCATTTATGGGAATGGAGTCATCCTTAATGTGCTCAAGACGACTCACGTGGTCTGCCACTAAATTCTGGTTACCACTCCTATCCTTAATTTCGAAATTAAATTCTTGCAGCAGCAGTATCCAACGTATTAGCCTTGGTTTAGACTCCTTTTTAGCTAATAAATATTTTAGAGCTGCATGGTCTGAGTACACTACTACCTTAGTACCAAGTAAATAGGCTCATAATTTACCCAGAGCAAAAACAATAGCAAGAAGCTCTTTTTCAGTAGTAGTGTAATTAAATTGAGCAGCATCTAAAGTCTTAGACGCATAAGCAATTACAAAAGGATCCTTACCTTTGCGCTGAGCCAGCGCCGCTCCTACTGCATGGTTGGAAGCATCGCACATAATTTCAAATGGTTGGCTCCAGTCTGGTCCTCTCACAATTGGAGCTTGAGTCAGGGCGATCTTTAGCTTATCAAATGCTTGCATGCAATCCTCACTGAACTCAAACTCAATACCTTTCTGCAGCAATCTGGATAAAGGCAATGCTACCTTACTGAAGTCCTTAATGAATCTCCTGTAAAAACCTGCATGGCCAAGGAACAAACGAACTTCCCTCACGGAGGAGGGATAAGGTAAAGTAGAAATGACATCTACCTTTGCTGGATCTACAGAAATGCCAGTATTAGACACAACATGTCCTAGTACAATTCCTTGTTTTACCATAAAGTGACATTTCTCAAAATTCAACAGAAGGTTTGTACTAACACACCTGTCTAATACTCTAGATAAACTATCCAAGAAAAGGCTAAATGAATCACCATATAAGCTAAAATCATCCATAAAAGGAATCCTTGGAAAGTAGCTGGTGCATTACATAAGCCAAAAGGCATCCTTTTGTATGCATACGTTCCAAAGGGACATGTAAAAGTAGTCTTCTCCTGATCTTCAGGAGCTATATGAATTTGAAAGTAGCCTGTATAACCATCTAAAAAGCAGTAATGGGATTTACCTGACAGGCGATCAAGCATTTGATCAATGAATTGCAAGGGGTAATGATCCTTGTGAGTGGCTTGGTTGAGACGCCTATAGTCAATACAAGCTCCCCATGAATTCTGCACTCTAGTTGTCAGGAGCTCTCCATGCTCATTCTTAATTGTTGTGACTCCAGACTTCTTGGGCACCACTTGTACTGGGCTAACCCATTCACTGTCTAATATGGGGTAAATGATATCTACTTCAAGTAGCCTGGTCACTTCTTGACAACTTCTAAGATGGTGGGATTCAATCTTCTTTGAGGCTGACGGACAGGCTTTGCTCCCTCTTCTAAGAATATTCTGTGCTCACAAACTTGAGGGCTAATGCCTACTATATCCACTAAGCTCCATCCAATTGCTTTCTTATGTTTTCTCAGCACATTAAGTAGTTGTTCTTCTTGTTGAGAAGTGAGTTCCCTTGCAATGATAACTGGGAATTTCTGATTATCCTCAAGGTAAGCATACTTGAGGTGTGGAGGAAGGGGCTTCAATTCTGATTTAGCCTCTTGGCTAGGCTCTGGATCATCCGGGGCTGGTGATAATGGCAAAGTATCCTCATTGTGTTCAGAAGGTGTCTCCACACTTGGACCTTGCTCTATATGCTCATCTTCTATTTCTTCTTGGTGAACTTTAGCTACAGTTTCATCAATGATGCTGCACTGGAAGATAGAATGCTCTTCCGGAGGGTGCTTCATAGCTTCATTTAAACTGAAACTCACTGTTCTGCCATCTATCTCAAAGGAGTATGTTCCTGAGAATGCATCCAGCTTGAACTTCGAAGTCTTCAGGAATGGTCTTCCACGCAGGATTGATGATGGTCTTCCTGAGTCAATAGGAGGCATTTCCAGGATATAGAAGTCAATGGAAAATGTGAGCCCCTTAATGCTCACTAATACATCTTCAGCAATTCCAACTACTGTAATAATGCTTTTATCTGCTAACACAAAATAAGCTGCCGACCTTTTTAAGGGAGGGAGCCTCAATGTATCATATATAGACAATGGCATTATACTAACACACGCTCCTAAATCACATATGCAGTCAAAGAATATTACACCTCCTATGGTACAGTTAACCATACATGGACCTGGATCACTATATTTTTCAGGTATACCTCCCATTAAAGCAGATATAGAACTACCTAGAGGAATAGTTTCTAATTCATTAATTTTATTTTTATGTATGTACAAATCTTTTAGAAACTTTGCATATTTAGGTACCTGCTAAATAACATCAAAAAGGGGAACAGTTACCTCAACCTTTTTGAATATTTATACCATTTTGGGGTCAAGTTTAATCTGCTTCCTGGATTTCTTTGCAAGGTGTGGAAATGGGATAGGAATGGTGCCCTGTACAGCTTCAGCTTCCTTTGGTTCGCCATTCCTTGGTTGAACTACTTCTTCTTCAACTATGTTTTGTACGTCCTTTTCCTCTTCAGCGTTTTCCACTTCCACCACATTCTCAGTTGGGGCATGTTCTGGTGGGCTTGGCTCCTCATGGTTCCTCTCTTGTAGTGTGGTTCCGGACTTCAAAGTGATGGCATTGATGCCGCCTTTGGGATTAGGTAGGGGTTGAGAAGGTGATGGATCTATCCGGGAGACGAGAGCTTGTAAAGTGGCAGTTAGACCATTTAAAGTAGTATTCAGCTGCGTCTGCATGTCATGTTGCCCTTGTGGAAGAGAAAGGAGTATCTCATCATTTGATGAAGAATTAGAATAATTGATCTGAGGAACTTGTTGTTGGTTGTGATGGGGTCCTTGGGACTGTCTTAAGTGAGGTGCTCTGTAAGGTTGATTCTGATTCTGTTGTCTGTTGTTGTTATTGCACCTCTGGTTTCCATTGTTATCTCTGCCTCCTCTGTTATAGTTGTCCCTCCAACTTTGGTTGGAGTTGTCTTGCCATCCTTGGTTATAGTCTCCACCTTGGTTGTAGTTGGCGCCTTATTGATTGTATCCTTGATTTGGGCGGTCAAAAAAGTTATGAGTGGTGATAAACCCCAATTTTGTAGTTTATATTGTGTAGAATTTGGGGGGTTTTGTCAATATTTCTCACACTTATTCGCAACAAATGCATGGTTTTGTGTTCACTTTCCAATATTGCTCCATGATGCAAAACATGCTTATTTTGCCTTAAAATTGCCATATTTTAATCCTCTTCTATTGCCATTCGATGCCGTGATGTATTTGTTGAGTAATTTCAGGAATTATATGGTAGGGATGACCTAGAAGAGAGGAAGAAAGCATGTACAAAAAGGGAGGAACATGAAGAATTGAAATCTTGGAAGAAGCAGCATTGGCGCTCAAGGCTAGACGCATTCGCGCGGATCAGAAGATTCCTCTCGAATGATGGGATATTTTCGCGGAGAAACGAATTTCTCCAAAACACCCAAAACTAATCGGCAAGTGCACCGGGTCGTATCAAGTAATAAAACTCACGGGAGTGAGGTCGATCCCACAGGGATTGATGGATCAAGCAACTTTAGTGGGTGCTTAGTTTAGTCAAGCTAACATTGAGTGATTTGAATGACAATTGAAGCCAACAGAATGTAAACTTGCACGAATTATAAAGTGCAGAAAGTAAAATTGCAAGTAACTTAAAGAACAAGGAAGTAAAATAGCAAGAATCTTAAATTGCAAGAAAAGTAAATTGCATAAAAGTAAAGGGGACTGGGTGCAGGGAAATTAAATGAAAGCAGTAAATCAAAGCTTAGAACAATCGCAAGGAAATTAAAATTGCATGAAAAGTAAATTCAGATCACAGTGGCTCAAATGTAAAATGCAGAGGAACACACGTGCAGGAAAGTAAATGAGATTTGCAGCAGGCTTAATGTAAATTGAATTGAAGAACTGAACAGAAAATGAAATGCAGCTCAATTGCAATAACTAAAGGAAAGTTGAAGATCTCAGGGTTTGGATGAGACTAGAGACCAAGTCTAGATCTCAATTCTTTCCTTGATCCAACAGTAAACAATTTGCAGAAGAAATAGAGATGAAAGCAGTAAAGAGAGTTTTAATTCAAATTGCAATTCACTGAAAGTTTGCAGAAGAAGAACAAGAGAAATATCAAAGTGAGAATGAAACAGAATTCCTTCAATTCTCAACCCAAGATTTAAAACAAAGAGAAAAACTAAAGAGAGAGCTCTGTATTCCTAATGCTCCCTAGTGGAGCTTGCCCCCTATTCTCTCTATTCGGGCCTTTTTTTCTAAAATGAGAATGATGCCTTAGATAGGCATTTTTACAAAATGAAAATGAAATTCAAAACAAATTACAATTAAAATGAAATTTCTATTCTAACTATCTCTTGTGCCTTTGAGTGATGATAATGGGCCCTTGCTCTTGATGGAATTGGGTTGATAGAGGCCTTGGTTGATTGCTCTTGGAGTTGGAGAGAGAACCGAATTGAACCGGGTTGGAATCATGAAAGCTTGAGTAAAAGTTGGAGTAAAAGTTAGGGTCTAACTTTTGGTCCAACTTTTCACATCAGCACCCTTCCTTGCTGATACCAACGTTGGGGCAAAAGTTAGAGGTCAAACTTTTGCTCCAACGTTGGCCCCCTTGTGTGCATGTATGGGGTGCTACTTTGTCCTCTTGTCAACGTTGCCAATTTCATGCCAACTATAGACTATTATATATGGTTGGAAAGCTCTGAATGTCAGCTTTCTAACCCAATTGGAATCACCTCAATTGAACATCTACAACTCAAGTTATGCTCATTTGAAGAGGACAAGGTTGCTGGCTTTGGTGTGCAGCGTTTGAGGCGACGTTTGCCTCAAACGTGATCGAAAACGCCAGTTCTAGAGGCTCAAACATATTGTCCACCCTATACTATTATACATTGTTGGAAAGCCCTGGATGTCTACTTTCCAATGCCGTTGGGAGCACATCATTTGGAGCTCTACAGCTCGAGTTATACTCCGTCGAAGGTGCAGAGGTCAGTTGGCCTCACTGCAGGTTGCCACCATGTTCGTTTATGCTCATTGCGGGGCAGTTTTCTCCCTCAATTTTAGTGTCCACCATGCAGTGCCATATATTCTTGGAAAGCTCTCGATTCCTACTTTCCATTACTTTTTGAATCACCTCATTTGGAGCTCTGTAGCTCAAGTTATTCTTGTTGGAAGTATACCCCTTGCACACTCATGGCTTGCAGACAAGTGATGTTGCTGGATTCATTGCATAGAAAATTAAGTGGCACACCAAACTTAGAATCTTTTGGTGTGTCACTTTCATTTTTGATTTGATGCAATCATCCAAAAAGATTGAAAACAATTTGTTGCAAGGCAACACCAAACTTAGAATGTGATCATATGCCAATTTATTGAAATTTAAACAAAGCAATGAGAAGAAATGTACCTACTGTCTACCTGTTCTTTACTTTCTTCCTCTTCTTCCAATTTGTTAAGAGAAATGACTTCAAAGGAGGAGACGATTCAGCTATTACCCCCTGTCTTGGTCTCTCCTCAGCAAGCTTTCTTTTGTACATGGCTTGATTGATCTTGCTTGCTGGATCAGGGACAGGATTGGTGCTCTTGTTAGTTGCCTTCACTTCTTTGAATCCAAGTCTTGGTTGCTGTGTGATTATTGGAGTTTTGTATTCATCCAGAGCCTTTTGAACTGATGGTTCCATGAAGTCCTCCTTCATGTACTTCTCTGCCTCACTTGAAGTTGGAATGACTTCTAATAGAGATGAAAGCAGTAAAGAGAGTTTTAATTCAAATTGCAATTCACTGAAAGTTTGCAGAAGAAGAACAAGAGAAATCACAAAGTGAGAATGAAACAGAATTCCTTCAATTCTCAACCCAAGATTTAAAACAAAGAGAAAAACTAAAGATAGAGCTCTGTATTCCTAATGCTCCCTAGTGGAGCTTGCCCCCTATTCTCTCTATTCGGGCCTTTTTTTCTAAAATGAGAATGATGCCTTAAATAGGCATTTTTACAAAATGAAAATGAAATTCAAAACAAATTACAATTAAAATGAAATTTCTATTCTAACTATCTCTTGTGCCTTTGAGTGATGATAATGGGCCCTTGCTCTTGATGGAATTGGGTTGATAGAGGCCTTGGTTGATTGCTCTTGGAGTTGGAGAGAGAACCGAATTGAACCGGGTTGGAATCATGAAAGCTTGAGTAAAAGTTGGAGTAAAAGTTAGGGTCTAACTTTTGCTCCAACTTTTCACATCAGCACCCTTCCTTGCTGATACCAACGTTGGGGCAAAAGTTAGAGGTCAAACTTTTGCTCCAACGTTGGCCCCCTTGTGTGCATGTATGGGGTGCTACTTTGTCCTCTTGTCAACGTTGCCACTTTCATGCCAACTATAGACTATTATATATGGTTGGAGAGCTCTAAATGTCGGCTTTCTAACCCAATTGGAATCACCTCAATTGAACATCTACAACTCAAGTTATGCTCATTTGAAGAGGACAAGGTTGCTGGCTTTGGTGTGCAGCGTTTGAGGCGACGTTTGCCTCAAACGTGGTCGAAAACGCCTGTTCTAGAGGCTCAAACATATTGTCCACCCCATACTATTATACATTGTTGGAAAGCCCAGGATGTCTACTTTCCAATGCCGTCACAAAGTTAGGGGCTAACGTTGGCACAAACTTTTGGTGCCCAGGGAGTAACTTTCATGTGCCAACGTTAGCCCAAAAGTTTGTGCAAAAGTTTGAGGCTAACTTTTACTCTAGCTTTTTGCTTTCTGGTTCATTTTCACTTATTCCATTGTCCTCTCTTTACTCCTAGCCATTCCTTCTTGCTTCAACCTTTCTCCAAGATTTCTTCACCTATCATTAATCAACCAAACACATCAAAGCTATGCTTAAAATCATGAGATATTCATTTTATCGTAATATGTGACAATTATAGCATAAAACCTCATGACATAGCATGAATTCATACATGGTTGATTCAATCAAAGGAAGCATGAAAATTTACCCAATTGCCTTGCTTATGGCTCAAGAAAGTGCATAAAACCTATTGAAAACAAATGAAAAAGCATAGAAAAACATGACATGGTGACATGTCATCATCGACGCGCATGCGCACTTGGCGCGCACGCGTGGATCGCAAAAGCAGTCGGCGCGCACACACGCATGGCGCGCACGCGTGGGAAGCTGCACGTGACCTCATTAAAGGAAATCGTGCCTGGCGATTTCTGAGGCTCATCAGGCCCAATTTCAAGCTGTTTCTGCATGGAAAAGACCCAAGGATGCTAGGGGAAAGGGGGGATCAATCATTTTTACACTAAAACACAATTCTAGCTAGTTTTTGGATATATTTTTATTCTAGAGAGAGAAACCCTTGTTCCTCTCTAGATCTAGTTTTAATTTGATCTTCCCTTGTTGGATTGTGAATTGGATCTTGTTAGTTACTAGTTTTAGTTGTTCAATTTGAATTCCTTGGTATAATTTTGCTTATATCTAATGATAGTTTTATGAATTCTTGTTAATTGCCACTTTATACCCGTTTTATGAGTGTTGTGAATTTTAACTTGTTGAAGTTGCATTGATGATTTCTATGTTTAGTTTTATTGTTTGGATGATTGTATGCTGATAATTGTTAGTGGGTACTTGTAAATTTCAATTTAATTGCTATTTTGAACATGTCTCTGGTTAATGCTTACCATGTGTTCGATGAATTGTTTTCTTTGATTATGGAGTAGTCTTCTTCACTCTTGGCCTAGGTCAAGGGAATTGGGTAAACTTGAGTCATTGGGTCTAATGGATTTGATGATTTGGGAACCCTTAGTGGTCCATTTGATAACCATTGACGCTAACCTTCTGTTAAGTTAATTAATAGTGAGGTTAGGACTTATGGGTTGATGTTGACCAAACCATTTGACGTACTTCAAGTACAGAAGTAGACTTAATGAGTTTGGTTTCCCATAATTGTCAAGATATGGTTGTTAGACAAGGATGGTGACCCCAATTCCCATGCCTAGCCAAGAGTTGCCTTTATTATTCATATTTAAATACCAAAATTCTCAATTATTTGTCTTAGTTATAGTTATTTGTTTGGTTTAGAATAGAATTAAGTGGGATGTTACTTGTTCATTGGAATTGCTCATGTTTTGTTTAGTTAACTGAATTAGTTTGTTGCAATTTAAGACTACTTGCTTGTTAAGATTTCCATTTATTTTCTTGCTCATAACTCACAACCCCCGGATTTTTAACCAATGTGGAAGCATATATTTGCCCATTTCTTGTGAGACGACCCAAGGTTTGAATACTTCAATTATTTCTATTGGGGTTGAACTTGTGACAACCAAATCCCTCTTCTAAATTTGATGCCCGAGGATTGTTGTTGGTAGAGCTATACTTGCAACGCGATATTATTGAAGAAATCTTTACCAATACACTCTTGGGTCACCATCAAATTTTTGGCGCCGTTGCCGGGGAATGGTTGCAACATATGCCTTGATATTGGTTATGTGAATATGTGAATATTGTAGATAGTTTACTTCTTTCAATACTTAGCTATAGTTTAGATTTCTTTTACATTTGTGCTATGACTCTCAAGTTTGATGACTCGGTCTCAACCGAATTCTAGCTTAGTCGATTTTGATCCCGAGATTGAAAGAACTTTGTCACACACTCGGGAAGCTAGACGACGGTTGGACTATATGCTTAGTACCTCGGCCTCTCTTGAGGAAAATACCAAATCACTAGACGTCACCGAGAGTGACTTGGAGTCTGCTACTTCCTATTCTTCCGTTGGCACTACTAATACATCTTTGCATCCTACAGGTGAACCACACATGGAGGAGACACGCCGGATCACTTTGCATGAGCAAGGAGCTCCGGATATCATACTTCAACCGTTGCAAGCAAGGTACCCTAACCTTGATCCAAACTTCGAGTTGAAGAGTAGCTTGATAAATCTACTTCCTGAGTATCATGGGTTGCCGGGTCAAGACCCCATCCGACATTTGAAGGATTTTCAAGTTGCTTGTTCTACGGCTCGAAGGCATGGAGCCGATGAGGTGGCTCTCATGGTTTTTGCCTTCCCTTTCTCTCTTGAAGGGCAAGCAAAGACATGGTTTTATTCACTAGCCTAGTTTCACTAGCCTTTTTCTTTTGTTTTCAATTGATTTATGCACTTTCTTGAGCCATAAGCAAGCCAATTGGGTAGATTTCCATGTTTTCTTTGATTCAATCAACCATGTATGAATTCATGCACTTTCATGAGATTTTATGCTATA
Source organism: Arachis ipaensis (assembly GCF_000816755.2). Classification (NCBI taxonomy): domain Eukaryota; kingdom Viridiplantae; phylum Streptophyta; class Magnoliopsida; order Fabales; family Fabaceae; genus Arachis; species Arachis ipaensis. Next base: position 87,763,582 of record NC_029785.2, read on the forward strand.
ATTGTCATATATTATGAAAGAAACATAATCTCATAATTTGGAGCATAGCTTTGATGTGTTTGATTGATTGATGATAGGTGAAGAAAGCTTGGAGAAAGGTTGAAGCAAGAAGGAATGGCTAGGAGCAAGAGAGAACAAAAAGTTTGAGCAAAAGTTTGCCTCAAACTTTAGCTCAAACTTTTGGAAGAAGTGAAAACACCCCAGGGGAAAAAAGCTTGAGCAAAAGTTTGCCTCAAACTTTAGCTCAAACTTTTAGGAGAAAAGCTTGAGCCAACGTTTGCCTCAAACTTTTTGGCAAACGTTGGCATCACAAAATCAACACCCTGGAGGACAAAAGCTTGCGCCAACGTTTGACTCAAACTTTTTGGCAAACGTTGGCGCCATCAGCAACACACCCTGGAGAGAAAAAGTTTGCACTAACGTTTGCCTCAAACTTTTTGGCAAACGTTGGCATTCCTTTGCAATTGCTCTTGTTGGATCTAGGAAGGCATTGAGATCTAGACTTGGTTATCTAGTCTCTTGAGTCCTGAGATCTGGATTTCCCATTTTCGATTCTCTGTTTAATGATTTTCAAGCCCGTTTACAATTCCGTTTTAGATCCGATTCAATTCAAGTTATCTTCTACTCTTCTGTTTGTTGAATTTTACTTTTCCTTGATTAATTTCTGCAAATCCAATTCCCAATCCCCTTTACAATTCAAGCCATTTACATTTCTTGCCATTTAAGATTCTGCAGTTTACATTTCTTGCGTTCTAAGTTTCTGCCATTTAATTTCTTGTTCTTTAAGATTCAGCACTCTAATTCCTGTTCTCTTTAATTTCATGCAAATTTCCCATTCCCTTTACTTTCTGTGCAATTTAAATTTTGTTAATCACAAATCTCTCAACCAAATCATGATTCGCTTGACTAAATCAACCACTAAGCTAAAATTGCTCAATCCTTCAATCCTTGTGGGATCGACCTCACTCCCGTGAGTTATTATTACTTGATGCGACCCGGTGCACTTGCCGGTTAGTTTTGGGTATTTTGGAGAAATTCGTTTTTCCACAAAAATATCCATCAAGTTTTTGGCGCCGTTGCTGGGGATTGATTAGATTGACAATGATTAAGTGAAGTGGAGATCTAGATCAAGCACTTTTACTCCTCTGGTCTTTAATTTTCAATTAACCCACTAACTGTTTAAATTTTTGCTTAAGCTAACTAGAACTTCATTCTAGCAATAGATTGAAGTGCCACTGGTTTTGTGCGTTTCTTATGTTCTGCTTGTATGTCAGATACAAGGAGAACCATACCCACCTCTCAGGAGCAAGACGAAAGAACTCTCAGGAGGTTAAGAAGAGCTGAAAGAGGGAAAAGTATTGTTGGAGAAGAGGAATCAGAAGAAGAATTCCAAGATATGGAGGAACATTCAACCAATCCACCAGGTGGAGCAGCCAACAACAATAACAACCCACCCCAGAAGAGAGTTTTGGCCTCCTATACTTTTGCAAATCCTAGACATTGTGGAAGCAGCATCTTAACCACAAATGTCAATGCAAACAATTTTGAACTAAAGCCACAACTCATCACTTTAGTCCAAAACAATTGCTCTTTTGGAGGAGGACCACTTGAAGACCCCAACCAACACTTATCCACTTTCTTGAGGATTTGTAACACTGTCAAAACCAATGGTGTGCCTCCTGATAGCTACAAACTATTGCTATTCCCATTTTCTCTCAGAGACAAGGCCACTCAATGGTTGGAATCCTTTCCAAGAGACAGCATCAACAATTGGGATGATTTGGTAACCAAGTTCCTTGCCAAATTTTACCCACCTCAAAGGATCATAAGGTTGAAGACTGAGGTACAAACATTGACATAAATGGAGGCTGAACCCATCCATGAGGCATGGGAGAGATACAAGGCTCTAATCAGGAAATGTCCTCCTGAAATGTTCACTGAGTGGGATAAGCTACAGAATTTCTATGAGGGCTTAACATTGAAATCCCAGGAAGCTTTGGATCATTCAGCTGGAGGTTCTTTGCAACTCATGAAAACTGCAGAGGAAGCTCAAAATCTCATTGATATGGTGGCTAACAACCAATATTTCTTTGCTCATCAAAGAAACCGCCAACCATCACAAAGGAGAGGAGTAATGGAGCTAGAAGGAGTGGACTCAATCTTGGCTCAAAACAAAATAATGCAGTAGCAAATTCAACAACAATTTGAGCAAATGACCAAGAGGATTGACAACCTCCAAGTTGCAGCAGTTAACACTAACCAACCATCAACCACATGGGGACAGAATGAAGAAATTCAAGAGGAGCAACAGCAAGAACAAGTCCAGTACATGCATAACCAAAATTCTGGTCCAAATGAAGTCTATGGTGATACTTACAACCCCTCATGGAAGAATGACCCCAACCTCAGATGGGGAGATAGTCACAACCAAAACCAACAACCATGGCAGAGGAACTCAAACCAAAACAATTCAAGAAATAACCAAAACCACAACCAGCAGCAAACTAACCAAAACCTTTACAGAAAACCTCAAAACAACTACCCCAACCCCAACCAGTACCAATCCAATAACCAACCCACCAACCAAATTTCCTACCATCCACCACCCACATCTCACAACCCACCACAAGCATCACCTGAAGCTCAAAGACTCACTAACTTGGAGACCTTGATAGACAAAATGTTGAAACACCAGGAAATGACAACCAAGAACCATGAAGCCTCCATGAAGAGCCTAGAGAGGCAGATGGGGCAAATCTCCAAGCAGATTTCTATTGAGAGACCTTCAAGCTCACTGCCCAGTGACACAATCCCAAATCCTAAGGAAGAATGCAAGGCAATACAATTAAGGAGTGGGAGAATATTGATGAGCAATAATGACACTACAAATAAGCAAGCAGAGAGCAGCAAAAGGCCAATAGAAAATGAGGAGCAAACAAAAGCAGATGAAGCTAAGGATCAAGTTGTGATGCCAAACAAGAGCATTGAGAAACTTAAAGAGAAGGACAACCAACCACACGGTTCAAAAGAAGTAACTCAGGGACAGCAGCAAATAGGAAAGAGCATCACATCTCCACTGCCATATCCCTAGAGGTTCAACAAAGAAACTAAGGACCAACATTTTCATAAGTTCCTTGAGACTTTCAAGAAACTGGAAATTAATATTCCTTTGGCTGAAGCACTTGAGCAAATGCCTCTGTATGCCAAGTTTTTGAAGGAGCTTATCAACAAAAAAAGAATTTGGGATGAGAAAGAAACCATACTGCTTACTGAGGAATGCAGGGCTTTGATTCAAAAAGGGCTTCCTCCTAAGCTTGAGGACCCAGGGAGCTTCTTGCTGCCTTGCACCATTGGGGAATTAACCATCACTAAAGCAATATGCGATCTAGGAGCAAGTATTAACTTAATACCCTCCTCCTTGGTAAAAAAACTGCGTATAGAGGAAGTTAAACCGGTACAGATGTCTCTAGAGCTAGTAGATAAGTCAACGGTATACCCCAGGGGTGTGATTGAAAACCTTCTGGTCAAGGTGGACAATTTCATATACCCTGCTGATTTTGTGATTCTAGATTTAGATGAGGATGATGGTGACTCTATTATACTGGGAAGGCCATTCTTGGCCACCGCCAGGGCTATCATAGACGTAGAGGGAGGAGAATTAACTCTCAGAATGCATGATAAGAGTGTCACTCTGAAGGTATTACCAGAAGCACAATTGAGTAATGAGAAGAGAGACTATATGGAACTTGACAAGGTGATTCACAACAACATCCCAAGGCAAAAGATTGTGCAGAATGATGAAAAAGTCCAAGAGGATATTGGAGTATTAGCCACTGAGAAGAGAGATCTCCAAAGTAAGCCTATGGCCAGAAAAGAAATATCAACAAAAGAAAGGAAGAAACACAGAAACAAAACAAAAAGGGGTTGGAAGAACAGGAAGATTCCAACAGAAGGGCTTTCCAAAGGTGACAAAGTGCAATTGATATATCAACAACTGGGAGCAAGCCAACAGACTGATGACTATTACACTGTCAGCAACATACTCTCATTAGAGCACGCTGAAATTGAACACCAGGGAACAAAGAGGAGGATCACAGTCAGGGGAGACAAGTTGAGGCACTACAAGCATCAACCACCATAAAAGAAAGCCCCAATGTCAAGCTAGTGACAATAAAAGAGCGCTCCATGGGAGGCAACCCATGATTTAAGATTCATGTCATTTTAAATTCAATAAGCTATGATCATTCGAGCATGAATGTTTTTTTTTCTTTTCATGAGCATACCTACTGAATGCATGCACTGTTTTGAAACATATGCTGAGACTTCTGAGTGTGGTGTGCCTTCAAGCACACCAAACCAGTGTTACAAACATTTTCGTGCTATATGCTTAGTAGCCTGATAAAGCATATGACCAAACACTAAGTTTGGTGTCTGCATAGGTGGACATTCTCAGAAGATTTAATTCATTTTTCTCTTCATGAGAGTTAAAAATTCATGCATCAATGATCATACGATTGTTATTCTCAAAAACCTTACAATGAAAAAAAAAAAAGAGGAGAGAAAAAGAAGATTATGATGAAAGCAATTCTTATAAACATTGAACTAAGAGTGACATTGGGATTTCACTAGTTGGAGGAAGAAACACATTTTTTTTAACTATATGACCAAACATTAAGTTTGGTGTCCTCCAAAAAAAGTCACGGTTCAAATGGATATAAGGAGTGATGATTCATATAGTGTTAAAGAAGGAAGCATTCTTGCCACGGTTTGATAATGCTAATATGTGTTGTCTTGTTGTGATGACTAGGTGGTCAAAGAACACTCAATGAAAGAGACAAGACAAAGGAAAGCATAGCATAAGGACAAAATCTCATCACATGCCTCAAAGGGAGAATCTGCCACTCCTTGGGATGATCACGGCAAAGACAATTGAAGAAGCAAGTTTTGTCTTCACTCATCCTTACATGCACACCTTTGATTCACATAGTATCTAATTGTATCCTAGCCCTTCATTGTTCATTTAAATAACACACCACCTTCAAGCCATGCATATGACCGAATCCTTGCACTACAACCATTTAAACTCCATTCCCTTCATCATTTCTCATCATAATAATCTCAGCCTCAAATTTCTTCTTGCTCCAAATACACATCAAAATCTCCAACATTTTTCACACTCCCTTTAACTTCAAGAGTCTCAACCAATTAAGTGATCATGGCCTCTTCTTCAAGAACCAAACGAAGAAAAGGAAAAGACCCCGTGGTGGAGGAGAGCACCCCTGAATATGACCGATGGAGATTCAAATCCTGGTACCATCAATTACAAATTGAATGGATGAATGAGAAGAAGATATATCCAGAAGTTCCACTCTTGCTACCGGATGATGGATGCCAAGAAATGAAGGACAAGATTAGAAAAAGGAGGTGGGAAGAACTCATATCACCAATCACCCGGATCAATGCTAACATAATAAGAGAGTTATATGCCAATGTCTCAAGGCTTGACATGAGTGAGGCCCCAACGTACAAGAGCTATGTGCGGGGAGTGGAAGTAGACTTTAGCTCAGATGCCATCAAGAAGGTCTTGGGACTAAAATCAGTCCGCTTTAGCGAACCGAGATACCACCAAAGGGTAAATGGAGATCCGGATTATGATAGAATTGCTAGAGATATTTGTATGGAGAACTCAGAGTGGGAAGGAGATGCCAAGAACAAATACAAGTATCTGAAGAGAGGTAACCTTACCCCGGAAGCAAAGGGATGGTATGAGCTATTGAAAAGATCAATTCTGGGCACAGTAAATACCTCAGAAGTCAACAGGAAGAGAGCTGTTATGTTGCATTGCATCATTGTGGGAGGAGAGGTAAAGGTTCATGAAATCCTTGCAAAAGACATTCAAAAACTTGCAGAGAAGAACTCGGCCGGGTCTTGGTTATACTACCCAAGTACCATTTGGAGGTTGTGTGCAAAAGCTAAAGTGCCAATGGAGGAGGAGGACCCAACATGGTTAAACCAAAGCATGCCTATAACCTTTGAAAGAATGATGATGATCTCTGAAGCGCATCAAGGCCGAAGACCACACGGAAGAAGGCAAAGAGAAGAACCAATGGAGGAAGAAGAGCCACAAGAGGAGGAGGAACAGCAGCACATTCCCCTACATAACAATCTGGACATGACTCAGATGCAGGAAGCAATTCGAAGATTATCACAACAGTACATGAGAATTCAAGAAAGGCAAGAGGAATACCATTCACTATACATGAAAAACCAACAAGAGCAAGAAGAACGGGAGCTAAGAATGATGAACAAACAAAGTGAATTTGAGTCAAAATTCTTCGTGATGCAAGAGGAGCATGCCTTTCAATCTCACGAATCATTTGGAAAGTTGGTACAAATGCAAGCTGAAAATTTGAGGGCTCTCAAAGAGTTCACAACCCTCCAAGATGCAAGAAATGAAGTCCAAGCCGACTACAACATAAATAGTCAAATCAAACTGAACTATATTGGAGAGCATCTGCACAACATGGATCCAGAATTTCCAACTTTTGATGAATTCTTCAAAGGGAGAAGTGAGATAGAAGTAAGCAATGCTATGAAGCTTGAAGATAGAGTAGAGGAGGCGATGAATAGAGCTGGTTTCTGGCGGGATCAACAGACAACAGACATGGACACAGGGAACACCAGCAACCAAGTGTATGAAAGAAGAAAGAAAAAGCATGACAAATGAAAGGTGGACTTGTTCCTTGTTCATCACTACAAAGAAAAAAGCATGCATCTTATTTGTTTAAAATAGTCTTTGCATTATGTTTGTTTCCCTTAAAATCTAGTCTATGGTCTATGTGTGTGCTTGTGT
>NC_029785.2:87770459-87793410 GCF_000816755.2 Arachis ipaensis
CAATAAAAGAAATGTTTGAATGTGAAGTGAGATAGTTCTCTGTTAGATAGAAGTATAAAAGTGGTAAGTGGTGGTATGTATGTGTGATTGTATGATAGCTCACTTTTAGTGAATAAGAGAACTAGGATGTCTCCTTCTAAGTAGAAAGTGGCCTACTGTCTATGAATCTCAATCAAATAAAAATCCTTGGTTAAAAAGAAAAAAAAAAAGAAGAAAAAAATGGGGGAAAAAGAAATAGCCAAAGAGTGGCAGCAGAACAAAAGAAAACAAAAAAGAAACAAAATCTAGACACCAATAGCTTGAACCTTAGAATATATGCCTGTGGTGTCTTTGTACTAGGATCTGCTTGGATTATTAAGCTCTTTGGAGTGCATCAACACTCGGTGACTTGGGTTAACTAACCCGGGATCATCAGCTGAAAGTCCACTATCAAGAGCAACCTAACTACAAGGCATTTAGTAACCCAAAGAGGTGCTGGGCATCAATGTTTTAAGAAGGAATGTGAGCCAAGTGTCTGTAATGAATAATGTGTCAAGGAATAAATGAACTTGTTACACATGACACTCAAATAAAGCTTATAAAAAGTAATAGCCAAGGATAAAGGAATAATGAGAAGTCTTAGCAGTGTGTTACTTGAAGCTTGAAGGAGACTTTCTAGGCCTAAGAGTCAATAAGAAGTGAGTATTTACATATCCACATAAAATCCCATGAACTACCAATAATACTCTGCTAGCATGAACATCCCCTTCCATTCCATTCTTTCTTCTCAATAAATCTTTTCTTGCTTGGGGACAAGCAAGCTTTAAGTTTGGTGTTGTGATGACAAGTCATCTTAGCCTAGTTTCACTAGCCTTTTTCTTTTGTTTTCAATTGATTTATGCATTTTCTTGAGCCATAAGCAAGCCAATTGGGTAGATTTCCATGTTTCCTTTGATTCAATTAACCATGTATGAATTCATGCACTTTCATGAGATTTTATGCTATAATTGTCATATATTATGAAAGAAACACAATCTCATGATTTGGAGCATAGCTTTGATGTGTTTGATTGATTGATGATAGGTGAAGAAAGTTTGGAGAAAGGTTGAAGCAAGAAGGAATGGCTAGGAGCAAGAGAGAACAAAAAGTTTGAGCAAAAGTTTGCCTCAAACTTTTTGGCAAACGTTGGCATCACAAAATCAACACCCTGGAGGACAAAAGCTTGCGCCAACGTTTGCCAAAAAGTTTGAGGCAAACGTTGGCCCAAACTTTTGCTCTCCAGGGTGTATTGCTGATGGCGCCAACGTTTGCCTCAAACTTTTTGGCAAACGTTGGCATCACAAAATCAACACCCTGGAGGACAAAAGCTTGCGCCAACGTTTGGCTCAAACTTTTTGGCAAACGTTGGCGCCTTCAGCAATACACCCTGGAGAGAAAAAGTTTGCGCCAACGTTTGCCTCAAACTTTTTGGCAAACGTTGGCGCCACATATATGCACTAGGGGGCCAACGTTTGAGCAAAAGTTTGACCCCAAACTTTGGCTCAAATGTTGCTAGCAGCAAGAATGGGGCAGCTGATGTAAAAAGTTTGAGTAAAAGTTTGCCTCAAACTTTTACTCAAACTTTTACTCAAGCTTTTAAGATTCACAACCCGGTTCACATTGGTTCTCTCTCCAACTCCAAGAGCAATCAACCAAGGCCTCTATCAACCCAATTCCATCAAGAGCAAAGGCCCAATTCAAGGCTTGAAGACCATTTAAAGAAAGTGTATAAATAGATTAGGATTTAAGTTTCTAGGGGGCTTTTCTTTTCAGTTTTGATTAGGTAGTTTTGTAGAGAGCTCACCTTTACATTTTGGGATTGTTGTTTTAATTCAAGAGAATTTGGGGAGGAGAATTGATCTCTCTTCTTCCTTGTTCTTGCTTGAATACTCTTTACTTTTCTTGCTTCGGATCTTGGGTGGAGAATTGAAGAAATTCTATTTCAATCTCACCTTGGGATCTTGTTTAATTTTCCGCATCATTGAATTTTAGTTTTTGTTAATTGCTTCTTCTTTTACTTTCTCTGCAATTTACATTTCATCATTTCCTTTGCAATTGTTCTTGCTGGATCTAGGAAGGCATTGAGATCTAGACTTGGTTATCTAGTCTCTTGAGTTCTGAGATCTGGATTTCCCATTTTCGATTCTCTGTTTAATGCTTTTCAAGCCCGTTTACAATTCCGTTTTAGATCCGATTCAATTCAAGTTATCTTCTACTCTTCTGTTTGTTGAATTTTACTTTTCCTTGATTAATTTCTGCAAATCCAATTCCCAATCCCCTTTACAATTCAAGCCATTTACATTTCTTGCCCTTTAAGATTCTGCAGTTTACATTTCTTGCGTTCTAAGTTTCTGCCATTTAATTTCTTGTTCTTTAAGATTCAACACTCTAATTCCTGTTATCTTTAATTTCATGCGAATTTCCCATTCCCTTTACTTTCTGTGCAATTTAAATTTTGTTAATCATAAATCTCTCAACCAAATCATGATTTGCTTGACTAAATCAACCACTAAGCTAAAATTGCTCAATCCTTCAATCCCTGTGGGATCGACCTCACTCCCGTGAGTTATTATTACTTGATGCGACCCGGTGCACTTGCCGGTTAGTTTTGGGTGTTTTGGAGAAATTCGTTTTTCCACAAAAATATCCATCAATGGCCCGCCCAAGATTTGTGGTTTGTGCTCTAGCACCACACATTACACCGACCAATGCCATCAAATTCAAGAGGAACATGCTCTTGTGGTGGCCAATGTGAATTACAACAACCGTCCACCCTACCCTCCTCAAAGTCAAAACAATTACCATCAAGGTAGTAATCAAAATCAAGGATGGAGGGACAATGCACAAGGGAGCAATCAAAACCAAAGGTGGAATAACTCTCATTCTCATAACAACAATAATCAATATTCATCCCAATACCACCATAACAACACCAACTACCAAGCCAACCAAGGCGACTCCAACCAAAACCAAAACAACTACACCAAGTACCAAGCACCACACCATAGACAACAAAACCAAAACCAAACTCCTCCATTTTCCAACAATCAAGTTGTTGAGCTTAGAGCCGCCATGGAAAAACAAGATGAGAGCAACAAGGCTCAATTCGATGGCTTGAATACTCAATTGGCTAACCTCACCAACATGCTTTCAAAAATGAACATGTCAAACCAACCACCAACCCCCAATAACAACACCAACCAACCCTCAAGTTCCTCTAGCCTTCCATCCCAACCCCAACCAAACCCAAGAGGTGGTCTCAACGCCATCACACTACGGTCGGGGACTACATTAGAGGAGATACCTCCAAGGGTCATGGGAGAAATTAATGAGGAAGAGGTAGTTGTTGAGGCTCCACATGAAGAAGAGGTGGTAGACAAAAGGCATGAGGAAGAAGGAGTACACCTCAAGGAACCGAAGAGGAAAGCTATAGTGGATGAGTCCATTCCTATTCCATTCCTTTCCATGGTGAAAAAGGCGAAGAAAACACCGGAATTTGATTTGAACATGCTTCAAGTGTTCAAGAAGGTTGAGGTAACCATACCACTTCTTGATGCTATTCAACAAATTCCAAAGTATGCAAAATTTTTGAAAGACTTGTGTAGACACAAGGATAGGATAGGAGAATTGGAGACATTATCTTTGGGTAGTTCAATTTCTTCCTTGATGGAACCTATTCCAAGGAAATGTGGTGACCCTGGACCGTGCTTAGTATCTTGTTGTATTGGTGGACACACTTTTCATGATTGTATGTGTGACTTGGGAGCTTGTGTAAGCATCATGCCACTTTCTATCTATGTGCGGTTGAATTTAGCTCCATTAAAGAAGTCGGCGGCAAGGTTCGCCTTAGCCGATAAAAGTGTCATCACAGTGATGGGAATAGCGGAAGATGTACTCGTGGCAATTAAGGATTTGGTTTTTCCGGTTGACTTTTACATCCTTGAAATGCCTCCAGCAGAAAATAGAAGCCCATCCTCCGTTCTACTTGGTAGACCCTTCCTCAAAACCTCCAAATTCAAGTTAGATGCCTTCACCGGCATATATTCCTTTGGGGTTGAAGACAAGATTATCAAGTTCAATTTAGAGGAAGCCATGAAACATCCTTCTGAAGAACATTCCGTGCTCCGATGTGATGTAATTGATGAAGTGGTAGCGGAAGTGCAAGAAGAAGACCATGACAAGTTGTGCTACCCCATTATTGAGGAAACGGATGACCAAGAGGATGAACATGAGGAAGTTGTCAAGAATGAGCCCCATGAGCTTGATAAAAAGGAACCTCAGCTTGAGACAAAAAGTGAACTGAAGCCCCTTCCGTCTCATTTGAAGTATGCTTTCTTAGAGGATAACCAAAGGTTTCCGGTCGTTATTGCTAGTGAGCTTTCAAGTGAAGAAGAGGAAAAGCTCCTAGATGTTCTAAGAAAGCACAAGAAAGCAATAGGATGGAGCCTAGCGGATATTGTGGGAATTGACCCCCGGAATTGCATGCACAGGATATTTCTCCAAGATGAAGCTAGGCCGGTTAGGAAACCGCAAAGGAGGCTCAACCCAACCATCCTCGATGTAGTGAAGAAAGAGGTCACCAGATTACTGGATGCGGATATCATATACCCAATCTCCAACAGTGAGTGGGTGAGCTCGGTCCAGGTTGTCCCCAAGAAGTCGGGGATCACAACGGTCAAGAAGGACGACGGTGAAATGGTCACTAAAAGAGTACAAAATGCGTGGCGAGTATGTATTGACTACAGAAGATTGAACGCCGCTACACGGAAGGACCATTACCCCTTACCCTTCATCGATCAGATGCTAGACCGCTTGGCAGGTAAATCTCACTAATGTTTTCTTGATGGATTTACTGGCTACTTCCAAATACATATTACTCCTGAAGATCAGGAGAAGACCACGTTTACTTATCCGTTTGGCACCTTTGCCTATAAAAGGATGCCATTTGGACTATGCAATGCACCTGCTACTTTTCAGCGGTGCATGACGAGTGTCTTCTCTGATATAATGGAGAATTGCTTGGAAGTCTTTATGGATGACTTCAGCGTTTATGGTACTTCATTTGATTGTTGTTTAGAGAACTTGGCCAAGGTCTTAGCTAGATGTGTTGACACTAACCTTGTCTTAAATTTTGAAAAATGTCACTTTATGGTACGACAAGGTATAGTGTTAGGACATGTAGTATCTCATGAAGGCATTTCTATAGACCCGGCCAAGGTCGATGTTATCACCACTTTGCCTCACCCCTCATCCGTGAGGGAGGTCTGCTCGTTTTTGGGACATGCAAGATTCTATAGGCACTTTATCAAGGACTTCAGCAAGATTGCTTTGCCATTGTCGCGCCTACTCCAAAAAGATGTGAATTTTGAGTTTAATAGTGAATGTGTAAAAGATTTTGAAGAGCTAAGGAGAGTTCTTACCACGGCACCAATTGTGCGAGGCCCCAACTGGACGTTGCCATTTGAGATAATGTGCGATGCGTCAAACCATGCAGTAGGTGCCGCATGTAACGTTTTCAGTACGCCTAGGATATACCAGAAACTGAGTGCTACCAATTTGTCATCCTAATTATTATCTATTATTTATTATATCAGCCTGATTCGTTGTTAAAAGCATAGTTAGTTAGCGAGGTACTTTTTTTTTGAAAGCGTTTGAATTAATAAACAGAATCATTTATAATTAATTCACAAATAGTAACAGATAAAACAGTTATAAACAACCACACATAAATACATCACAAGTAGCTAGCAACATTCGGTGATCCAGCCTTTATTAGAATATAGACTGTTAGTTAGAACACCCCTAGATATAGCTAGATAATAACTATATATATATACATACATACAACATCCCAGGTCTTGACTTGTTCAAGAGGTCCCTAAGCTGGCACCTAGGCTAGCCTAGACTCTATACTCACCCAGTCCTTCTAAACTACTAAACTGAGGGAAAGTACGTTCTAAGTCTTCACAACTCAAGTCAGGTGGAACGTCATCAAAAGATAGAACATCATCTATTACTTCCCTGCACGATCAGACTTTTTCATAGGACGTCTCTAGTACCTCATGAAGTAGCCACACAACAAGAGTCTCGTACACAGGATTTAAGATGAAGTTCAAGAACAAACGGGGTGTAGACATTGGCTGGTCTCACAGTATATACATATAAACAGAGAACGTTATTCACCCTAGACTCAGAAGACTACCTAGAGAGGAATCCTCTTTGCAGAATAGTCATCAGCAAACTACGGAAGGGTACTCATGCTTCCATCTGAAGGGGGAAGGGAGAGAGAAGGGGTAAGAACTGGGGAGTTCTTAATAGGGCCGGGGTTATTAGTTAAGTTCATTAATTTGTGTCGCTTAGTAGATATATAGCAGAATATTGAGAAGTAGTGAACAGAAGATGCAGATAAATAAAGAAAATAGAGAAAACAGTAAGCAAAACACAAACAAAAGAATACAAGAAAACAAAACACAGACACAGTGAATAGAATACAAACAAAGAAAGCATACATTCATTCAACAATCATAACAGAGGAAATGCATAACCAAGTATGATACATGTCTGTCCTATGCAGGCAATGAGCTCACGTGTCAGTTTACACCCTGCAACCCGACATTACCCAGGAACTAGTCCTAGATATGGCTTTATTTCTGTAGGTGAACTTCGGCCTACAGAAATAGCACTCCTGTAAGTGAACTTCGGCTTACAGGAATAGTCTAAACACAACAGAACAACTTTCTGTAGGTGAACTTCGGCCTACAGAAATGGCACATCTGTAAGTGAACTTCGGCTTATAGAAATGGCGCCCCTGTAAGTGAACTTCGGCTTATAGGAATCATATAAACACAACACAATAACTTTCTATAGGTGAACTTCGGCCTATAAAAATGGCACCTCTGTAAGTGAACTTCGGCTTACAGAAATGACAACTCTCTGTAGGTGAACTTCGGCCTACAGGAGCAATACCCTGAGATACCCAATTGATATTCACTGCAGGTGAACTTCGGCCTACAGGAATAACAACTCACTGTAGGTTAACTTGGGCCTACAGGACCTCTAGGGCCAATGGAAAAGCAGCAGATGAACATACAACAGAACATCATGCCACAAGGCTTAACTCTTTATTCTTATACTCTTCTCCTCTATTCTTTTTGTTATATTACTCTTTTCTCATTGTCTCTTTACTCTGCTCTGATTACTCTGTTCTCTGTATCTCTCTACTCTGCTCTGATTTTTCTGTTTAACGTATGTATTTAAAGCTTATGTAAATTTCGGTATGAATAGTTAGCATGTCCCAAGAATAGGTTCATTAAGTCTATACTGAAACAATTTAACTTTTCATATAATACCTAACCCTAGTCACAACTCAAGTACTAACTAAGTTGCCCTAGTTCGTTCACTAGTCTCTGTCTGTTTTTCTGTCGTTAAAACTTTACAGACTTTTCTTTCGATTTTTATCTTTTCTTCAAATTTTTATCTTTTATTTATCTTTGCCTCACTAATACGTTTTTACCACTCCCTAAGTGTTTTATGAATGTAATTATGAGATTCTGCGATTAAAGTTGTCTTTCTAAAGCTTTTACAGAAAACTGCCTTTTCCGCATTATTTTATTATTTTTATAAAAATATTATTTTTAATTAAATATTATTATTTAATATTTTATTATTTTTTATTATTTTATTATTAAATTTTCGAAAATTAACTTACTTTTACTTTTAACCTTTAAAATTCACTTTTTACCACCCGTAACTTTTAATATTTCTACTTTTACCACCCTAACTTCCAGAAATTACCAAACAACCCCTTAAACACCAAAAATTTTACTTCCTTGTCCTTTTTAAGATATAAGGCCTGTTCTTCATTGTTCTTCATCACACTCAAAGTGTTCTTCATGTTCTTCATAAATTCTTCAGATTCTTTCTCTGTTTTTACTCGTTTTTCAATCTTTTCAGCAACCGATTTTTACTATAATTCATAAAAAATTAGCAGCCACTAAAACCCCATCTTTTCTATATGATTTCAACACAAATTGAACCTCAATTTAAGCTTAGGATTTCGTTTTTCCAGCTGCCCAAGAACATGAACTTTAAAGCTTAAATTTCAATAAATTTCATCAAAATTTCACCAAATTTTCACCAAGAATCAATCATATATGCAACCAATTTTTAGCACAGCCAAATAATACAACATTCACACAACTCAAACAAAGATAATCAAGATTAATTTCGTGACACCCTACTTGGTTTTGCTGCTCCTAATTCAATTAAACTTTCAGGTGGTCCTTAAGCACTTTTTCCTCCTAAATCACATCAAGAAAACACATATTTAAGCATGTTTCCTTGAAACCGAATCAAAAGAGAGATGGTGCAGCCAATTCACCTTGATTCCAGCCTTGATAAGTCATATGATCATGTAAAGAAAGAAGAGAGGATCATTTTGGTCGGATTGGAATTTTGATTTGAGTTTTAGTTCAGCAGAAATCAAGCTTTGAAGATTTGGAACTAAGAACTTTTCTCTCTTTTTCTCTCTACCTATTTTCGGCCACAAAGTGAAAATGAGCCAGCCTTGGGGGTTTTGGGGGCGTAGGGTGAGTTCTGATTGGTTGGCTTGGAGGTTGGTTAAAATAATATTAAAATATCTCAGGTGTACAAATACTAAAACTAGATGTATCGGAACACTTGTAAAAACATCTCTAAAAATTATTTTCTGAGCTATTAGCATAAATGACACTAGTAACATATTTATTATGAGAATAAAACATGTATGATGAGGCCTTAGAATTGCTAAAGTCATCAGAGAGTGCTGGTGTTAAGCTGCACCAGTAAACTGTGAACCCGATTAAACCGATTTCCTGTTTTTAACTAAAACAGACCAGGTAACCTTATAATATCTTTCAAGCATGCTCTAATACTAATATAATGATAATATTATACCATTATCTCTCTCCTCTCATGAACTGAGTCCGGTTCGTCAAACAGAGACTATTTACAAAAATCAGAATCAAAACTGCCAACCGATACGGTTCAAAAGCTAGGTTCTTCCCGATTGCATTATCGAGCTTGCTTCAGAGGAGGTTCTAGCTTAAAGATGACATAATGATAACGAGGATTGAGATGCTTGATGATATATCAGAGGTGTTCCCTTTACTGATCTTCCGGAGAAATCCGTACTTTCAGAAAAGATCTCATGTGCTCAAAAATCAGGGTTGTTACACCGCGCTTGCACAGCGCGATGCTAAACTCCCTTATGTCATTGCTTACTCTTCTAAGACATTAGATGTAGCACAATCCAACTATACCACTACTGAAAAAGAACTCCTCGCTATTGTTCATGCTTTAGATAAATTCAGATCTTATTTGCTAGGATCAAAGATAGTGGTATACACGGATTATGCAGCTTTAAAGTACTTATTGACAAAGAATTAGTCAAAGCCTAGACTCATACGTTGGATCTTGCTTTTGCGAGAATTCGACATTGAGATTAGGGACCGAAGTGGATCTCAAAACCTGATTGCGGATCATTTAAGCCGCATTGAGAATTTAAAAATTGATCCATTTCTGATCAATGACTCATTCCCATTGGATAGTTTGCATGCTGTGTCGGATAGCTTTCCTTGGTTTGTCCCAATGGCGAACTACTTGGTTGCGAAAATCTTCCCTCCCAACTTTTCGAAAAACCAAAGGGACAAGTTGAGGAGTGATTCCAAATACTATATTTGGGATGACCCTCACTTATGGAAGAGGGGCGTAGACCAAGTAATTTGAAGATGTGTCCCGGAGTCTGAATTCCAACCAATTCTTGAAGCTTTCCATTCGTCCGAATGTGGTGGCCACTTTGGCCTACAAAGGACCGCTAAAAAAGTGTTGGATTGTGGATTCTGGTGGCCAACCTTATACAAGGATGCTAACCGGTTATGTGTGTCTTGCCATCAGCGTCAAAGGTCAGGAAACGCATCCCAAAGGGATGAAATGCCTCAGCAACCTATGTTGTTCTGTGAGATATTTGATGTACGGGGCATTGACTTTATGGGACCGTTTCCTAACTCTAGTGGGTATCTGTATATTCTGTTAGCAGTTGACTACATGTCAAAGTGGGTAGAGGCCATACCTACCCGCCTTGACAACGCCAATGCCGTTGTTTCAATCATTAAGAATCACATTGTATGCCGTTATGGGTCACCACGAGCAATCGTGAGCGACCAAGGATCCCACTTTTGTAACAGGAAAGTAGAAGCACTGCTCAAGCGCTATGGAGTGTCACATAAGGTTGCTACTGCTTATCATCTGCAAACAAATGGACAAGCGGAAGTGTCCAACCAGGAAATCAAGAGAATCTTGGAAAAAGTGGTCAATCCACAAAGAAAGGGTTGGAGCCTCTGGTTAGGAGACGCACTATGGGCGTATAGAACGGCCTACAAGACTCAGATAGGGATGAGTCCTTTCTGGATCGTCTATGGTAAGGCATGCCACCTTCCGGTGGAGATTGAGCATCGAGCCTATTGGGCGGTAAAGCAGTGAAACATGGATTTTGCCAAGGCGGTTGAAGCTAAGACGTTACAACTAGAGGAGCTTGAGTGTTTGAGAAACGAGTCATATGAGAATGCCCGAATCTACAAGGAAAAGACTAAAGCATTCCATGACCATCATATCCGGAAGAAGGACTTTCAAAAAGGTGATGAGGTCTTCCTCTACAACTCAAGGCTCCGATTTATGCCTGGCAAGCTCCGCTCTAGATGGGAAGGACCTCTCAAAGTGAAGGAGATAAAGACCTACGGAGTGGTGGAATTGTTTGATCCCATGAGTGAAGCAACTTTCAAAGTGAATGGACATAGAGTGAAGAAGTATCATGGTTGCAAGCCCCCAAAAGAGCTAGAGGTGTACCTATTGGAGGATGCACCAAGGAGAGAGGAAGCTTAAGAAAAGGACCGTCCAACTTAAGGACGTTAAAGAAAAGTGCTTGGTGGGAGGCACCCCACCGTGGTGAGATCTATCTTGTTTATACCATCTTATTTGTAACCTTAAATTCTTGTGAATTTTGTGATTTCTTGATGATTGATTGATTGCGTAGGGATGCTAGTTTTATCCTTCTTGTCGAATAGATAGGATGTTAATGTAGTTTTCCTCATTTTGGTATGGATTGATTGATTGAGTAGGGAGAATGCTATGTTTTGGATTGTGCATGATATTGTGAAGTGTTCTCCTTGACTACTAGCTTAAGCACCTACCCAGAATATGTTAGAATAGATCTTGTTATGTTGAAAAAAAAAAGAGATAGAAAAATGAAAAAATGAGCACCGACACGCCAGCGCACAGCGCGCGCGCCGGTGGCGAAATTCCACCTCTTGGGCCAAATACCCGAGAGTCATGACCACTTCATGCCTAACTCGCGCTAGGCACTCACGCGTCCACGTACATGCCGCCTGTGCGCACCATTGCAATTTAACCATCGACGCGTAAGCGCACAGTGCACGTGCGCGCCGATGGCGATATTTGGACTCTCTGGTACAAAAACCAGAGAGTTGTACCACAATTGCACCAACCTTATGCCAAAACTAATGCGTCCGCGCGTTGTGCGCGTGCACGCCAGTTGCGAAATACCTCATGCACGCGTCCGCGCAAGGTGTGCGTCCGTGCGCCGCCTCACTGATCCACTCTGGTACAAAAACCAGAGACTTGAGCCAACTTTGTGCCACTTCTGTGCCAGAGGCACAACATCCCTCGCGCGCGCGCGCCACTGACGCGCACGCGTCCTCTGTTAACACCCTCACCGACGCGCCAACGCACCTTGCGCGCGCGCGCGCCGATTGCGCGAGTCAGTTTTATAACTTCGCGCCTTGCTCTGTTCTCCTCTTCTCAACCCTTTTCTTTCTTAGTTTCTTTTCCTTCCTCTTCCATCATTTCCCTCCTCTTCTTCTTCTCCCACAAATCACCACCATTGTCTCCGGCCACTCTCCGGTGACAACCACCTTTTCCGGTGGTGCTACACTTCTCCTATTTTCTTTCTCATCTTCACAAAGGAAGATTCAACCTTGTCTCTTTATACTTCTCACGGTTCCACTTCCCCTATCTTCTATCTATCACTTTCTTTACCTTGTCTCTTCTTCTAGTAGATTCTTCTTCTTGATTTACTTGTTTTCTGTTTTAGTGCATCATTATGCTATTTGCTTTTTGCTAGCTTCTTTTTCTCTTTTTCTAGATTTTCCATGGATTTTAAACTTGAACTTTGCATTGTTTGATAAATCTTATTGTTGGTTTCTCATTAACTTTGTAAGTGGGTGATGTTATGTGATGATTGATATTTTATTTTGGGCTTCAAATTGGTTTAGTATCTCATAAATTGCTCATTGCTTGATTATTGCACGTCAAGTGTTCGAGGAAATGCACATATACCATTTTGGTTCATTTTAGTTGTATACTCTCAAATTGGTGTTCCCTCCTCATTCACTTACCTTCTCTTAAGGCATTGAGTCTACTTTGCTTGCTTAAAGTTTATACTTGCCAATTAGATATTAATTGAACATGACTTGTTCTTTATTATGGATGCTAGAGATTACTCTTCTCATGCCATTGCATGCTTTACTCCCTCTTGCATCCCATGCCAAGTGTTATGACCCTTACTTTTACATTCACCATGGGCACTACAATTCACTTGCATGTTCTTGTCAAATCGATTCTTGGGTTTAATGTTTTCCTTCCTTCCCTTCCTCTTTAGGATGGCCACCAAGAAAGGCAAGGAGACAGCTTCGAGGAAACCGGCCGCAAAAAAGGGCACCCCAAAGGTCGAGCTCTAAAGCGCACTCTTCATTAAGAGCCAAACCCCCATCTAAGAAAGGGAATACACCCGCTTCAATCGATGAGAAGGAAAAGAGCAAGCCGGCGAAAGATTCTTCAAGGTTCTCCAACCGCTTCTGTGAACTTGTATTCCCCTCCATAGCTGTATGGAACTATCATCCCGAGTATCTACATGCTCTGCCGAACAAAGTTGCTCCTTATATTCTAGCCCGCATTGAACAGCGAGGATGGGAGTTTCTCTTGAGAAAACCAAGGGAAACTAACCTCTCTTGGGTAGAAGAATTCTACACTAACTACCATCTTCCCTCTCTTCAACAAGTATACATGCGCCGCAAGCAAGTCTTAGTTTCAGAAGAGGCTATTCAGCAAGTACTTAATGTCCTACCAGTGCCAAGTGACATGGATGGCTACCAAGAAGTCTTACGTCAGCGAGAAGATTTTGGATTCAATTGGGACTCGATCCTCCGAGTCATTGCTGATCCAAAGACATTTTGGACCCGAGGTCGACTCCGGATGAGGCCTAAGTCCATTGACGCCCATTCACTCCCTGTAGAAGCGAGAGCTTGGGCCCAGATCCTATCTCACGGTGTGCTACCTAGCACCCACAAGTCATCCTTCACGGCGGATCTCGCCTTGCTTGTTTGGTGTGTTATCACGGAGAGGCCGGTGAACATTCCGGTTCTTGTCAAGCAAGCGATGAGTCAAGTCCATGCCCAGGGTAATTTGCCATTTCCAGCATTGGTGTCTGACTTAGTTGCTGCTACGGGTGTTTCTTGGGAAGCCAAGGACAGAAAGATTATAGTTTCGGCTAAGGGCGATGTGATCCCAAGCGGAAAATACCTACAACTTCCCATGTACAAACCAAGCCTTGACATGTGATGAGCGGATAATTTATTCGTTTTTTGCCATTGTTTTTACATAGTTTTTAGTATGATTTAGTTAGTTTTTTATGTATTTTTATTAGTTTTTAAATAAAAATCACATTTCTGGACTTTACTATGAGTTTTTGTATTTTTCTGTGATTTCAGGTAATTTCTGGCTGAAATTGAGGGACCTGACAAAAATCTGATTCAGAAGCTGAAAAAGGACTACAGATGCTGTTGGATTCTGACCTCCCTTCACTCAAAGTGAGTTTTCTGGAGCTACAGGAGTCCAAATGGTGCGCTCTCAATTGTGTTGGAAAGTAGACATCCAGGGCTTTCCAGCAATATATAATAGTCCATACTTTGCCCGAGTTTAGAGGATGCAAACCGGCGTTCAACGCCAGTTCTCTGTCCTATTCTGGCATTAAACGCCAGAAACAGGTTACAAGTTGGAGTTAAACGCCCAAAACAGGTTACAACCTGGCGTTTAACTCCAGAAACAGCATAGGCATGTGTAAAGGTCAAGTCACAGCCCCAGGACACACCAGTGGGCCCCGGAAGTGGATTTATGCACTATCTATCATAGTTTACTCATTTTCTGTAAACCTAGGTTACTAGTTTAGTATTTAAACAAATTTTAGAGATTTATTTTGTATCTCATGACATTTTAGATCTGAACTTTGTACTCTTTGACGGCATGAGTCTCTAAACTCCATTGTTGGGGGTGAGGAGCTCTGCTGTGTCTCGATGAATTAATGCAATTATTTCTGTTTTCTACTCAAACACGCTGGTTTCTATCTAAGATGTTCATTCGCACTGCAATATGATGGATGTGATGATCCGTGACATTCATCACCATTCTCAACCTATGAACGCGTGACTGACAACCACCTCCGTTCTACCTTCGATTGAATGAGCATCTCTTGGATTCCTTAATTAGAATCTTCGTGGTATAAGCTAGAATCCATTGGCAGTATTCTTGAGAATCCGAAAAGTCTAAACCTTGTCTGTGGTATTCCGAGTAGGATTCAGGAATTGAATGACTGTGATGAGTTTCAAACTCACAAGGGTTGGGCGTACTTACAGACGCAAAAGGATCAATAGATCCTATTCCAGCATGAGTGAGAACCGACAGATGATTAGCCGTGCGGTGACAGCGGACCTGGACCATTTTCACTGAGAGGACGGATGGTAGCCATTGACAATGGTGATCCACCAACACACAGCTTGCCATAGGAGGAACCTTGCGTGTGTGAAGAAGAAGACAGGGGAAAAGCAGAGATTCAGAAGACAAAGCATCTCCAAAACTCCAACATATTCTCCATTACTGCATAACAAGTACTATTTAATTTATGCTTTTTACTCTTCATAAATATAATCATTCTTATTATTGATTTCCTGACTAAGAATTACAAAATAACCATAGCTTGCTTCAAGCCGACAATCTCCGTGGGATCGACCCTTACTTACGTAAGGTATTACTTGGACGACCCAGTGCACTTGCTGGTTAGTGGTACGAGTTGTGAAAAGTGTGATTTACAATTTGTGCACCAAGTTTTTGGTGCCGTTGCCGGGGATTGTTCGAGTTTGAACAACTGACGGTTCATCTTGTTGCTTAGATTAGGAAAATTTTGTCTTTTGGGTCAAAGTCTTTTATTTTCTTTTCAAAAATTTTCCAAAATTTATTATTTTTCTTTATTAATCTTTAGAGTTTTCTATTTCAGTCTAGTTGCATGTTTTATGTTTGGTATCCTTTGAGTTTTTATCATTCAAAAAAATAGTTTTTCTCTGTTTAATCCTTGCATTTGTTGAATGTGTCTATGTTTTTGTGAATAGTTGCTCCTTTGAGTCTTTTTTTCTAAAATCTTTTCAAAAATAATTTTTCTTTGATTAAATCTTGTGTCAAGTTTTAAGTTTGGTATTTTCTTGTCAGTTTTTATTTAATTTTCGAAAATTTATTTTTGGTTTCCTAAAAATTTTAAGTTTGGTGTTCTTTTTTTTTTATGTTCTTGAGTCCTTTGAGTCTTTGAATTTTTGTTCTTCGTGTTCTTGTGAATCTTCAAGGTGTTCTTGAGTCTTTCTTGCATTTTGATCATAAAATTTTTATGTTTGGTGTTCCTTGGTATTTTTCCTCCAAATTTTTGAAAATAAGGAGCATTAGATCTAAAAATTTTAAGTTTTGTGTCTTTTTATTGTTTTTCTCTTTCCTCATTGAATTCAAAAATATCTTTTTCCTTTATTTTAATTGATTTTTCGAATTTATCTTTTAAAAAATTCAGATTTTATTTTAAAATTTTTTATTTTATCTTATCTTAGTTTTAAAATTTCAAAATTCAAATCTTTTTTCAAAAAAAAAAAATCATATCTTTTTCAAAATCTTATCTTACCTTATTTCAAATTTCAAATTTCAACTTCCAAAATTCAAAATTCAAATTTCAAAAATTCAAATTTCAAAATTCAAAATTCAAAATTTAAAATTCAAAATTTAATTCTCAAATTTCAATTTTTAAATATTTTCAAAATTTAAATCTTTTTCAAATCCTTATCTTATATTGTTGACTTTTTCGAAAATTCAAAATTCAATTTTCAAATTTCAATTTTCAAATTTCAAATTTCAAAATTAATTTTCAAATTTAAAATTTAAATTTCAAAACTTTTTAATTTAAATTCCTTATCTTCTCTTACCTAGCTTATCTTATCTTTTCTAATCTCAAATCTTAAAATCAAATCTTTTTCATATCTTTTATTTTATTTTATTTTATTTTCTTACAAGTATCTTTAATTTTAAGACATATCTTTTTCAAAACTTCCTAACCAATTTCTCTCTCTTCATTTTTATTCGAAAATCCTCACCCACATTTTTTTCAAATCTTTTTAATTAATTAATTTAGTTTTCAATTTTCTTTTATTTCTTTTTCTTTAAATTTTCGAAATTATAGTCAATTTTTTATTTATTTTATTTTATTTTATTTTATTTTAATTTCAGTTTTCAAAAAAAAAAATTTCTTTGCAATGCACATCATCTCCCTTTCTCCATCACGGACCTAAGTAGAAATGAACAGTCCAGAAGGACTCTGGGGTTATATGCTAACCCCACTACTGCTGCATATAGGAGTAGCATCTGTATACCTCCCATCAAAGCAAGCAGTTTTGAGCTAAATCCTCAGCTCATTGTCATGGTGCAGCAAAATTGCCAGTATTCCGGTCTTTCACAGGAAGAACCCACTGAGTTTCTGGCGCATTTCTTGCAAATTACTGACACAGTGCGTGACAAGGAGGTAGATAAGGACGTATACGGGCTGTTACTGTTTCCGTTTGCTGTAAAAGATCAAGCTAAGAGGTTGTTAAATAACCAACCCACAGCAAGCATAAGAACATGGAAACAATTATCAGACAAATTCCTGAATCAATATTTCCCTCCAAAAAGGATGACACAGCTAAGGCTGGACATCCAAGGCTTTAAACAAGAGGATGATGAATCCCTTTTTAACACCTGGGAGAGGTACAGAGGGATGCTAAGGAAATGCCCCTCTGAAATATTTTCAGTGTGGGTGTAATTAGACATATTCTACTATGGGCTTACAGAAAAAGCTCAGATATCTCTAGACCACTCAGCTGGTGGATCTATACACATGAGAAAGACTATTGAAGAGGCTCAAGAGCTTATTGATATAGTTGTTAGAAATCAGCATCTGTACATAAGTAATGAGTCCTTCATGAAAGAAGAAGCTAAGGCAGTATCAACTGATTTTAGTCCTCAGGAACAAGTTGCTGAACTCAATCAGCAACTATCTTCTATAACAAGGCAGTTAGCAGAAGTTAAGGAGATGCTACAAGAAACTAAAAATGCTAATAAAAATATGGAAGCACAATTGAATCAGACAAAACAACAATTATCAAAGCAGATAACAGAAGACTGCCAAGCAGTTCAATTAAGAAGTGGGAAAACATTAAATACCTCACTTCAGAGCAGCAAAAAGCCAAGAAAAGAACAACTGACAGAGGATGAGAAAAATATTATCCAAAATCCCTCTGAGGATAGTAAGAGCCCAGAGAGGAATAACTCTATCATTCAAACGCTAGAAAAGGATACAAAGCTGGCGTTAAACTCCCAACCCACGCACAGTTCTGGCGTTCAAATGCCAAAAACAGGCAAGGAACTGGCCTCAAACGCCCAATGGAAGCTCAGTTCTGGCGTTCAAACGCCAGAAACAGGTAAGAAGTTGGCGTCCAACGCCAATCCAGCTTCTAAACCTGGCATTCAAACGCCAGTGAGGGATCAGACACACATAAGTGCTGATAGCAACCCCTCTAAAAAGGCTTCTCCAACCACCTCTGTAGGAAATAAACCTGCAGCAACTAAGGTTGAGGAATACAAAGCCAAAATGCCTTATCCTCAAAAACTCCACCAAGAGGAGCAGGATAAGCAATTTGCCCGCATTGCACACTATCTCAGGACTCTTGAAAAAAAGATTCCATTTGCAGAGGCACTTGAGCAAATACCCTCTTATGCCAAGTTCATGAAAGAGATCTTGAGTTATAAGAAGGATTGGAGAGAAAATGAAAGAGTTCTCCTCACTGAAGAATGCAGTGCAGTCATTCTGAAAAGCTTTCCAGAAAATCTTAAAGATCCCGGGAGCTTTATGATACCATGCATATTAGAGGGTAATTGCACCAAGACAGCTTTATGTGATCTTGGGGCAAGCATCAACCTAATACCTGCATCCACTATCAGAAAGCTTGGTTTAACTGAAGAAGTCAAACCAACCCGGATATGTCTCCAACTTGCTGATGGCTCCATTAAATACCCATCAGGCGTGATAGAAGACATGATTGTCAGAGTTGGGCCATTCGCCTTCCCCACCGACTTTGTAGTGCTGGAAATGGAGGAGCACAAGAGTGCTACTCTCATTCTAGGAAGACCTTTCCTAGCAACTGGACGAACTCTCATTGATGTCCAAAAGCGGGAAGTAACCCTGAGAGTCAATGAGGATGAGTTTAAGTTGAATGCTGTCAAAGCCATGCAGCATCCAGACACACCAAAAGACTGCATGAAAGTTGATCTTATTGACTCTTTGGTAGAGGAGATCAACATGACTGAGAGTCTCGAATTAGAGCTAGAAGACATCTTTACAGATGTTCAGCCTGATCTGGAGGATTCAGAGGAATTAAAAGAGCCTCTGAAACTTCCTCAGGAAGAGGAAAAACCTCCTAAACCTAAGCTCAAACCATTACCACCATCCCTGAAATATGCATTTCTGGGAGAAGGTGACACTTTTCCGGTGATCATAAGCTCTGCTTTAAATCCCCTAGAAGAGGAAGCGCTGCTTCAAGTGCTAAGGACACAAAAGACAGCTCTTGGGTGGTCCATAAGTGATTTTAAGGGCATCAGCCCAACAAGATGCATGCACAAGATCCTATTAGAGGACGATGCTAAGCCAGTAGTTCAACCACAGAGACGGCTAAATCCAGCCATGAAGGAAGTGGTGCAGAAAGAGGTCACCAAATTACTAGAGGCTGGGATTATTTATCCTATTTCTGATAGCCCCTGGGTGAGCCCTGTCCAAGTTGTCCCCAAAAAGGGAGGGATGACAGTGGTTCATAATGAAAAAAATGAACTAGTTCCTACAAGAACAGTTACAGGGTGGCGCATGTGTATTGACTACAGAAGGCTCAATACAGCCACCAGAAAGGATCATTTTCCTTTAATATCCATAGACCAGATGCTAGAAAGACTAGCAGGTCATGATTATTTCTGCTTTTTGGATGGCTATTTAGGTTACAACCAAATTGCAGTAGATCCCCAGGATCAAGAGAAAACAGCATTCACATGCCCATCTGGAGTATTTGCCTACAGAAGGATGCCATTTTGGCTGTGTAATGCACCTGCAACCTTTCAGAGATGCATGCTCTCTATTTTCTCTGATATGGTGGAAAATTTCTGGAAGTCTTCATGGATGACTTCTCAGTATATGGAGACTCATTCAGCTCCTCTCTTGATCACCCGACACTAGTTCTAAAAAGATGCCAAGAGACTAAACTGGTTTTAAACTGGGAAAAAATATCACTTTATGGTGACTAAAGGGATTGTCCTTAGGCACAAGATTTCGAACAAGGGAATAGAGGTGGATCAAGCTAAAGTAGAGGTAATTGAAATAAATTACACAACCACAGAAAATAAATTGCTTGCAGTGGTTTATGCCATTGACAAGGTTAGATCATACTTAGTAGGATCAAAAGTGATTGTGTACACTGACCATGCTGCTCTTAAATATCTACTTACAAAGCAGAATTCAAAACCTAGGCTCATAAGATGGGTGTTGCTTCTGCAAGAGTTTGATATAGAAATAAGAGACAGAAAAGGGACAGAGAACCAAGTGGCTGATCATCTGTCCCGAATAGAACAGTAGAAGGGGCGTCCTTTCCCTCTATTGAGATCTCTGAGACATTTCCGGATGAGCAATTATTTGCCATTCAGGAAACACCATGGTTTGCAGACATTACAAACTATAAAGATGCAAGATTCTTACCCAAGGAGTACAACAGGCAACAAAGAAAAAAATTAATTACTAATGCAAAGTACTACCTGTGGGATGAACCATATCTCTTTAAGAGATGTGCAGACGGAATAATCCGTAGGTGTATGCCTAGAGAAGAGGCACAGAAGATCCTATGGCATTGTGATGGATCACAATATGGAGGACATTTCGGAGGTGAGCGAACAGCCACAAAAGTTCTCCATGTGGCTTCTACTGGCCCACTCTCTATAAAGACTCCCGAGAGTTTGTGCATAACTGTGATAGCTGCCAGAGAGCTGGTAATCTGCCTCATAGTTACGCCATGCCTCAGCAAGGGATCTTAGAGATTGAGTTGTTTGACGTATGGGGTATTGACTTCATGGGGTCTTTCCCACCATCATACTCAAACACTTATATTCTGGTGGCAGTCGACTATGTATCCAAATGGGTAGAGGCCATTGCAACACCCACTAATGATACTAAGACAGTGCTGAAGATCCTCCAGAAACATATCTTCAGCAGGTTTGGTGTCTTTAGAGCACTAATCAGTGATGGGGGCACTCACTTCTACAACAAACAGCTTTACTCTGCTATGGTCCGATATGGAATTAGCCACAAGGTGGCAACTCCATATCATCCACAGACAAATGGGCAAGTTGAAGTCTCTAATAGAGAACTAAAAAAAATCCTGAAACGCACTGTAAGTACCCGTAGAAAGGATTGGGCAGGAAGCTTGGATGACGCTCTGTGGGCATACAGAACAGCATTCAAGACTCCTATAGGGACCTCTCCATACCAGCTTGTGTATGGTAAGGCCTGTCATCTGACCGTGGAACTGGAGCATAAGGCCTACTGGGCAACCAGATTCCTAAACTTTGATGCCAAATTAGCTGGAGAAAAAAGATTGCTCCAGCTAAATGAGCTAGAGGAATTCAGACTCACTTCTTTTGAAAATGCCAAGCTTTACAAAGAGAAAGCAAAAAGGTGGCATGATAGAAAGATGTCATCTAGAGTCTTTGAACCAGGACAGAAGGTTCTGCTATTTAACTCTAGGCTCAGATTATTCCCTGGGAAACTAAAATCCTGGTGGAGGGGACCATATGTGATTACAAGTGTGTCACCATATGGCTATGTGGAGCTTCAAGACATTGATTCTAATAAGAAGTTCATTGTTAATGGACAGAGAGTCAAACATTATCTTTAAGGCAATCTTGAGCAAGAATACTCAAAGCTGAGACTAGATTAAAAGCTCAACAAGGTCCAGCTAAAGACAATAAAGAAGCGCTTATTGGGAGGCAACCCACTTTTTACTTATCTATGTTAATTTTTTGTTTTCCTTTTTTATTTTATGTTTTCTTTAGGATGATGATCATGTGGAGTCACAGAAATCAAAGCAAAATCAAAAATAGCATTAAAAATAGCAAACCCTGGAGGAAGAGCTTACTGGCGTTTAAACGCCAGTAAGAAGCATCAGACTGGCGTTTAACGCCAGAAAGAAGCATCAAGCTGGCGTTAAACGCCAGAAACAAGCACCAAGTTGGCGTTCAACGCCAAGAAAGGGGGAAAAGATGGCGTTTAACGCCAGAAACAAGCAGCAGTCTGGCGTTAAATGCCAGGATTGCACTCTAAGGGCGTTTTTCACGCCTCAATGGAGCAGGGATGCTAAGTCCTTGACCCCTCAAGATCTGTGGACCTCATAGGATCCCTACCTACCCCACCTCTTCTTCTCTCCTCTTCACACCTTTTCATAACACTCTTCTCCATACTCTCTTCACCACTCACATCCATCCATCATAAACCCCTCATACACACTATCACCCTCCCTTGGCCGAACCCACCACACATCTCCATCTCCTCCTTTCTTTCTTCTTTTGCTCGAGGACGAGCAAACATTTTAAGTTTGGTGTGGAAAAAGCCCCGCTTTTTCATTTTCCATAACCATATGGCACCTTCCATGAAACTAGAGAAGATCAAAGAGCTATGAGGTAAGAGCAACAAAGGCAAGGAAGAGACATAGTGGAGCTCAAGAGCACCATTGGTTCTTCAAGAAGAAGAAGACGCCACCCTCACTAAGGTGGACCCGTTCCTTAATCTCCCTGTTCTTATTTTCCTGTTTTTTTATTTTTTAGCCTTATGTTTTATTTATGTTTGTTTCTTCACTATATGATCATTAGTGTTTAAGTGTCTATGTCTTAAAGCTATGAATGTCCTATGAGACCATCACCTCTCTTAAATGAAAACTGTTCTAAAAACAAAAGAACAAGAACTACATGATTTCAAATTCATCCTTGAAATTAGTTTAATTATTTTGAGGTGGTGACAATACTTTTTGTTTTCTGAATGAATGCTTGAACAGTGCATATGTCTTTTGATATTGTTGTTTATGAATGATAAATATGTTGGCTCTTGAAAGAAAGATGAAAAGGAGAAATGTTATTTGATAATCTGAAAAATCATAAAAATGATTCTTAAAGCAAGAAAAAGCAGTGAAGAACAAAGCTTGCAGAAAGAAAAATGGCAAAAAAAAAAGAAGAGAAAGAAAAAGAAAAAGCAAGCAGAAAAAGCCAAAAGCTCTTTAAACCAAAAGGCAAGAGCAAAAAGCCAATAGCCCTTAAAACCAAAAGGCAAGGGTAATAAAAAGGATCCAAGGCTTTGAGCATCAGTGGATAGGAGGGCCTAAAAGAATAAAATCCTGGCCTAAGTGGCTAAACAAAGCTGTCGCTAACCATGTGCTTGTGGCGTGAAGGTGTCAAGTGAAAA
>NC_029785.2:87794294-87817078 GCF_000816755.2 Arachis ipaensis
AGAGTGTGCTTAAGAACCCTGGACACCTCTAATTGGGGACTCTAGCAAAGCTGAGTCACAATCTAAAAAGGTTCACCCAGTTATGTGTCTGTGGCATTTATGTATCCAGTGGTAATACTGGAAAACAAAGTGCTTAAGGCCACGGCCAAGACTCATAAAGTAGCTGTGTTCAAGAATCAACATACTGAACTAGGAGAATCAATAACACTGTCTGAATTCTAAGTTCCTATAGATGCCAGTCATTCTGAACTTCAAAGGATAAAGTGAGATGCCAAAACTATTCAAGAGGCAAAAAGCTACAAGTCCCGCTCATCTGATTGGAGCTAAGTTTCATTGATATTTTCGAATTCATAGTATATTCTCTTCTTTTTATCCTATTTGATTTTCAGTTGCTTGGGGACAAGCAACAATTTAAGTTTGGTGTTGTGATGAGCGGATAATTATACGCTTTTTGGCATTGTTTTTACATAGTTTTTAGTATGATTTAGTTAATTTTTAGTATATTTTTATTTGTTTTTAAATAAAAATCTCATTTCTAGACTTTACTATGAGTTTGTGTGTTTTTCTATGATTTCAGGTATTTTTTGGCTGAAATTGAGGGACTTGAGCAAAAATCAGATTCAGAGGTTGAAGAAGGACTGCAGATACCTGTGGATTCTGACCTCCCTGCACTCAAAGTGGATTTTCTGTAGCTACAGGAGTCCAAATGGCACGCTCTCAATTGCTTTGGAAAGTAAACATCCAGGGCTTTCCATCAATATATCATAGTCAACACTTTGCCCGAGTTTAGATGATGCAAACTGGCGTTCAACGCCAGCCTTCTGCCCTATTCTGGAGTTAAACGCCAGAAACAGGTTGCAAAGCAGAGTTAAACGCCAGAAACAGGTTACAAACTGGCGTTTAACTCCAAGAAAGACCTCTGCACGTGAAAGCTTCAATGCTCAGCCCAAGAACACACCAAGTGGGCCCGGAAGTGGATTTCTGCATCAATTACTCATTTCTGTAACCCTAGTAACTAGTTTAGTATAAATAGAACTTTTTACTATCATGTTAAGCGTCTGATCTTTGATTAGTCTTAGGCTGTCTTAGACCTTTATGGGGGCTGGCCATTCGGCCATGCCTGGACCTTCATAACTTATGTATTTTCAATGGTAGAGTTTCTACACACCATAGATTAAGGTGTGGAGCTCTGCTGTTCCTCATGAATTAATGCAAAGTACTATTGTTTTTCTATTCAATTCATGCCTATTTCTTCTCTAAGATATCCATTCGCACATAAGAACATGATGAATGTGATGATTATGTGACACTCATCATCATTCTCACTTATGAATGCGTGCCTGACAACCACTTCCATTCTACATGCAAAGAAGCTTGAATGCATATCTCTTATCCTTCTGATTCACGATCAGAGTCTTCATGGTATAGGCTAGAATTATTGGCGGCCATTCTTGAGATCCAGAAAGTCTAAACCTTGTCTGTGGTATTCCGAGTAGCATCTGGGAAGGGATGGCTGTGACGAGCTTCGAACTCGCGAGTGCTGGGCGTAGTAACAGACGCAAAAAGATTACTGAATCCTATTCCAATATGATCAATAACCGACAGATGATTAGCCATGCGGTGACAGCGTATTTTGGACCATTTTCACTGAGAGGACGGGATGTAGCCATTGACAACGGTGATGCCCTACATAAAGCTTGCCATGGAAAGGAGTATGAAGGATTGAATGAAAGCAGTAGGAAAGCAGAGATTCAAAAGGAACTAAGCATCTCCATACGCTTATCTGAAATTCTCACCAATGAATTACATAAGTATCTCTATCCTATTTTATGTTTTATTTATCTTTTAATTATTAAAACTCTATAACCATTTGAATCCGCCTGACTGAGATTTGCAAGGTGACCATAGCTTGCTTCAAGCCGACAATCTCCGTGGGATCGACCCTTACTCACGTAAGGTTTATTACTTGGACGACCCATGCGAAGTTGTGAAAAAGAATTAAGATTATGAACATGCGTAATAAGTTTTCAGCGCCGTTACCAAGGAATGAACGATCACGATTTTGCCACACCAAGTTTTTGGCACCGTTGCCGCGGATTGTTCGAGTTTGGACAACTGACGGTTCATCTTGTTGCTCAGATTAGGTAAATTTTATTTTAATTTTAAGCTATTTGTTTTTATTAATTTTATTTTTATTTTTGAAAAACAATTCAAAAAAAAATTTTAAAATTAAATTCTTCCATGACTTCAGAATTTTTAAGAATGAATTCTAGAGTTTCTTCATGTTCTATTGAAGCCTGGCTGGCTGTCAAGCTATGTCTAAATTTTTGGACTGAGGCTTGCACTTATCATGGCAAGAGCCCTTGTACTCTCATCTAATAAGCTGTTATATGCCTAATTTGTATCTGCTGAAACTTGGCTGGCCATTGGCCATGTCTAGTGTTTTGGACCGAAGCTTTCACTGAAAGCTTGGCTGGCTAGTAAGCCATGTCTAATTCCTGGATGGGAGCTTTAGACTAACATTGCATGATTCCTGGAATTCTCATTAAAAATTTTGAAATCTTTATTTTTCTTTTTCCAAAATGTTTTCAAAAAATAACAAAAAAATTCTAATAAAATCATAAAACCAAAAATAATCTTATGTTTCTTGTTTGAGTCTAATGTCAATTATTAAGTTTGGTGTCAATTGCATGTCTTTTTTTTTCTTGCATTTTTCGAAAGTGTGTTCATGTGTTCTTCATGTTCTTCAAGTTGTTCTTGATGATTTTTCTTGTTTGATCTTTGTATTTTCTTATTTTGTGTCTTTTCTTGTTTTTCATATGCATTTTCAATTTGTTAGTGTCTCAACATTAAAAATTTTTAATTTTGGTGTCTTGCATGTTTTTCTTTTCATAAAAATTTTCAAAAACATGTTCTTGATGTTCATCTTGACATTCAAAGTGTTCTTGGTGTTTATCTTGACATTCATAGTGTTCTTGCATGCATTGTGTGTTTTGATTCATAATTTTCATGTTACGAGTCTTTTTGTTGTTTTTCTCTTTCTTCATTAAAATTCATAGATCAAAAAAATATCTTTCTCTTATTCCACTCATAATTTTCGAAAATTTAATTTGATTTAGTCAAAAGTTTTAAAAATTTAATTGTTTCTTATGAGTCAAATCAAATTTTCAATTTAAAAATTCTATCTTTTTCAAATCTTTTTTTTTTCAAAAATCAAATCTTTTTCATTTTTCTTTCATATTTTCGAAAATTTCAATTTGATTTTCAAAATCTTTTTCTTATTTTATTTCATAATTTCAAAATCTTTACTAACAATTAATGTAATTGATTAAAAAATTTTCAAGTTTGTTACTTGCCTAGTAAGAAAGGTTCAATATTTAAATTTTAAAATTATATCTTTTTGTTTCTTTTTAGTCAAGTAACCAACTTTAATTTTCAAAATCAAATCTTTTTAAAAATTTCTTTTTCAAATCTTTTTCAAAATAAATGTCAATCACATCTTTTTCAAAAACTTAATTTCAAAATCTTTTCTAACTTCTTATCTTTTCAAATTTGATTTTCAAATCTTTTTCAATTAACTACTTAACCTTTTGTTTGATTTTAAAAGTTTACTATTTCAATCATATCTTTTTCAAAACCACCTAACTACTTTTCTCTCTCCTAATTTTTGAAAATCACCTCCCTCTTTTTCAAAAATCTTTTTAATTAATTAATTGTTTCTTCTAACTTTTTCGAATACTAATTAATAAATAAAATAAAAACAAAAATATTTTTCTTTTTTTTCTTTCTTCTAATTTTCGAATTTTTCTCCCCCTCATCTTTTTCTAATTATTTTATTTATCTACTAAAACTTCTCTTCTTCTTAAAAATTTGAACCCTCTTCCTCTTTCTGTGTTCGAATTCTTTTTCTTCTCTTCTACTCACATAAAGGAACCTCTCTACTGTGGCAAAGAGGATCCCTATTATTTTCTGTTCTCTTCTTTTTCATATGAGTAGGAACAAGGATAAGGACATTCTTGTTGAAGCTGATCCTGAACCTGAAAGGACTCTGAAGAGGAATCTAAAGGAAGCTAAAGCACAACTCTCTGGAGAAAATCTGACAGAAATTTTCAAAAAAGAAGGAGACATGGCCAAAAATAATAATAATGGCGGAGATGCAAGGAAGATGCTTGGTGACTTTACTGCACCAAATTCTAACTTACATGGAAGAAGCATCTCAATCCCTGCAATTGGAGGAAACAATTTTGAGCTAAAGCCTCAATTAGTTTCTCTGATGCAACAGAACTACAAGTTTCATGGACTTCCATCAGAAGATCCTTTTCAGTTCTTAACTGAATTCTTGCAGATCTGATACTGTTAAGACCAATGGGGTTGATCCCGAGGTCTACAGGCTTATGCTTTTCCCGTTTGCTGTAAGAGACAGAGCTAGAATATGGTTGGACTCTCAACCTAAAGATAGCCTGAACTCTTGGGATAAGCTGGTCACGGCTTTCTTAGCCAAGTTCTTTCCTCCTCAAAAGCTTAGCAAGCTTAGAGTGGATGTTCGAACCTTCAGACAAAAAGAAGGTGAATCCCTCTATGAAGCTTGAGAGAGATATAAGCAACTGACCAAAAAGTGTCCTTCTGACATGCTTTCAGAATGGACCATCCTGGATATATTCTATGATGGTCTGTCTGAATTATCAAAGATGTCATTGGACCATTCTGCAGGTGGATCCATTCACCTAAAGAAAACACCTGCAGAAGCTCAGGAACTCATTGACATGGTTGCAAATAACCAGTTCATGTACACTTCTGAAAGGAATCTTGTGAGTAATGGGACGTCTCAGAGAGTTCATGTACACTTCTGAAAGGAATCCTGTGAGTAATGGGACGCCTCTGAGGAAGGGAGTTCTTGAAATTGATGCTCTGAATGCCATATTGGCTCAGAACAAAATATTAACTCAGCAAGTCAATATGATTTCTCAGAGTCTGAATGGATTACAAGCTGCATCCAACAGTACTAAAGAAGCATCTTTTGAAGAAGAAGCTTATGATCCTGAGAACCCTGCAATAGCAGAGGTGAATTACATGGGTGAAGCCTATGGAAACACCTATAATCCCTCATGGAGAAATTATCCAAATTTCTCATGGAAGGATCAACAAAAGCCTCAACAAGGCTTTAATAATGATGGAAGAAACAGGTTTAGCAATAGCAAGCCTTTTCCATCATCCACTCAGCAACAGACAGAGAATTCTGAGCAAAATCCATCTAGCTTAGCAAATATAGTCTCTGATCTATCTAAGGCCCATATAAGTTTCATGAATGAAACAAGGTCCTCCATTAGAAATTTGGAGGCACAAGTGGGCCAGCTGAGTAAAAGAGTCACTGAAACTCCTCCTAGTTCTCTCCCAAGCAATACAGAAGAGAATCCAAAAAGAGAGTGCAAGGCCATTACCTTACTTGGTGTGGCCGAACCCAGAGAGGAGGAGGAGGACGTGAATCCTAGTGAGGAAGACCTCCTGGAACGCTCAGTGACTAATAAGGAGTTTTCCTTTGAGGAACCAAAGGAATCTGAGGCTCATCTAGAGACCATATAGATTCCATTGAACCTCCTTTTGCCCTTCATGAGATCTGATGAGTATTCATCTTCTGAAGAGGATGAAGACATTACTGAAGAGCAAGTTGCTGCATACCTTGGTGCAATCATGAAGCTGAATGCCAAATTATTTGGTAATGAGACTTGGGAAGATGAACCTCCCTTGCTCACCAATGAACTGAATACATTGGATAGGCATAAATTACCTCAAAAGAAATAAGATCCTGGTAAATTCCTAATTCCCTGTAACATAGGCACCTTGACCTTTGAGAAGGCTCTGTGTGACCTGGGGTCAGGAATAAACTTAATGCCACTCTCTGTAATGGAGAAACTTGAGATCTTTGAGGTGTAAGCTGCCAGAATCTCATTAGAGATGGCAGACAACTCAAGAAAATAGGCTTATGGACTAGTAGAGGACGTGCTAGTAAAGGTTGAAGGCCTTTACATCCCTGCTGATTTCATAGTCCTAGACACTGGGAAGGATGAGGATGACTCCATCATCCTTGGAAGACCCTTCCTAGCCATAGCAAAAGCTGTGATTGATATGGACAGAGGAGAGTTGGTCCTGCAACTAAATGAGGACAACCTTGTGTTTAAAACTCAAGGATCTCCTTCTGTAACCATGGAGAGTAAGCATGAAAAGCTTCTCTCACTGCAGAGTCAACCAAAGCCCCCACAGTCAAACTCTAAGTTTGGTGTTGGGAGGCCACAACCAAACTCTAAGTTTGGTGTTGAACCCCGACATTCAAACTCTAAGTTTGGTGTTGGGAGGTTCCAACAATGCTCTGAACATCTGTGAGGCTCCATGAGAGCTCACTGTCAAGCTATTGACATTAAAGAAGCACTTGTTGAGAGGCAACCCAATTTTATTTAATTATATATATTTATTTTCTATTGTTATTTTATGATTTCTTTAGGTTGATGATCATGTGGAATCACAAAAACAACTGAAAAATCAAAAACAGAATGAAAAACAGCAGTAAAAATAGCTCACCCTGGAGGAAGAACTTACTGGCGTTTAAACACCAGTACGAAGCATCAAACTGGCATTTAACGCCAGAAAGAAGCATCAAGCTGGCGTTAAACGCCAAAAACAAGCACTAGACTGGCGTTTAACGCCAGAACAGAGCATGAAAGTGGCGTTTAATGCCAGACATGCATTCTAAGGGCGTTTTACACGCCTAATTGGAGTAGGGATGTTAAGTCCTTGACCCCACTGGATCTGTGGACCCCACAGGATCCCCACCTACCCCACCTCTTCTTCTCTTCTCTTCACACCTTTTCATAACATTCTTCTCCAAAATAACCTCCACCAATCACCTCCATTACTCCTCTAAAACCATTATACAACCCACCTACACCCACCCACTCAAATTCAAACCATTCACACACCTCTATCTCCTCCATTTTCTTCTTCTTCTTCTACTCACTTCTTTCTTCTTTTGCTCGAGGATGAGCAAACATTCTAAGTTTGGTGTGGTCAAAGCATTGCTTTTTGTTTTTCCATAACCATTTATGGCACCTAAGGCTAGAGAAACCTCTAGAAAGAGGAAAGGGAAGACAAAAGCTTCCACCTCCAAGTCATGGGAGATGGAGAGATTCATCTGAAGGGTCCATAGCTCAGTAGTAGAGCATTTGACTGCACAACAAGAGAGCCCACTCGTGGACCTCAACAAGAGCATGAGGAACTCCCTCACCAAGAAATCCCTGAGATGCCTCAAGGGATACATTTTCCTCCACAGAACTATTGGGATCAACTAAGAATAGGAGCACCAAAATCACTAGGTATGAAGCAACAAAGGCAAGTAAGAGACATAGAGGAGCTTAAGAGCACTATTGGTTCTTTAAGAAGAGGAAGACGCCACCCTCACTAAGGTAGACCCGTTCCTTAATCTCCTTGTTCTTATTTTTCTGTTTTTCTTTTACTATGCTTTATGTTTTATTTATGTTTGTGTCTTCACTATATGATCATTAGTGTTTAAGTGTCTATGTCCTAAAGCTATGAATGTCCTATGAATCCATCACCTTTCTTAAATGAAAAATGTTTTTAATCACAAAA
Source organism: Arachis ipaensis (assembly GCF_000816755.2). Classification (NCBI taxonomy): domain Eukaryota; kingdom Viridiplantae; phylum Streptophyta; class Magnoliopsida; order Fabales; family Fabaceae; genus Arachis; species Arachis ipaensis. The sequence goes on from NC_029785.2 coordinate 87,801,933, forward strand.
GAATAAGTAGTACATGAATTTCGAATTCATCCTTGAAATTAGTTTAATTATTTTGATGTGGTGACAATACTTTTTATTTTCTGAATGAATGCTTGAACATTGCATATGTCTTTTGATATTGTTGTTTATGAATGTTAAATATGTTGGCTATTGAAAGAATAATGAAAAGGAGAAATGTTATTTGATAATCTGAAAAATCATAAAAATGATTCTTGAAGCAAGAAAAAGTAGTGAAGATCAAAGCTTGCAGAAAAAAATAATAATAAATGCGAAAAAAAAAGAAAAAAAAAGAGAAAGAAAAGGAAAAGCAAGCAGAAAAAGCCAAAAGCTCGTTAAATCAAAAGGCAAGAGCAAAAAGCCAATAGCCCTTAAAACCAAAAGGCAAGGGTAAAAAAAAAAGGGATCCAAGGCTTTGAGCATTAATGGATAGGAGGGCCTAAAAGAATAACATCCTGGCCTAAGCGGCTAAACCAAGCTGTCCCTAACCATGTGCTTGTGGCGTTAAGATGTCAAGTGAAAACTTGAGACTAAGCGGTTAAAGTCGAGGTCCAAAGCAAAAAGAAGAGTGTGCTTAAGAACCCTGGACACCTCTAATTAGGGACTCTAGCAAAGCTGAGTCACAATCTATAAAGGTTCACCCAATTATGTGTCTGTGGTATTTATGTATCCGGTGGAAATACTGGAAAACAAAGTGCTTAGGGCCACGGCCAAGACTCATAAAGTAGTTGTGTTCAAGAATCAACATACTGAACTAGGAGAATCAATAACACTATCTGAATTCTGAGTTCCTATAGATGCCAATCATTCTGAACTTCAAGGGATAAAGTGAGATGCCGAAACTATTCAGAGGCAAAAAGCTACTAGTCCCGCTCATCTGATTGGAGCTAAGTTTCATTGATATTTTGGAATTTATAGTATATTCTCTTCTTTTTATACTATTTGATCTTCAGTTGCTTGGGGAAAAGCAACAATTTAAGTTTGGTGTTGTGATGAGCGGATAATTTATACGCTTTTTGGCATTATTTTTAAATAGTTTTTAGTATGATTTAGTTAATTTTTAGTATATTTTTATTAGTTTTTAAATAAAAATCACATTTCTAGACTTTACTATGAGTTTGTGTGTTTTTTTGTTATTTCATGTATTTTCTGGCTGAAATTGAAGGACTTGAGCAAAAATCAGATTCAGAGGTTGAAGAAGGACTGCAGATGCTGTTGGATTCTGTCCTCCCTGCACTCAAAGTCGATTGTCTGGAGCTACAGGAGTCCAAATGGCGCGCTCTCAATTGCGTTGGAAAGTAGGCATCCTGGGATTTCCAGCAATATATAATAATCCATACTTTACCTGAGTTTAAACGACGCAAACTGGCATTCGACGACAGCCTTCTGCCCTATTCTGGAGTTAAACGCCAGAAATAGGTTGCAAAGCAGAGTTAAATGCCAGAAACAGGTTACAAACTGGTGTTTAACTCCAAGAAAGACCTCTGCACGTGAAAGCTTCAATTCTCATTCCAAGCACATACCAAGTGGGCCCGGAAGTGGATTTCTACATCATTTACCCAGAAGCTGCAAATGGCACCATTCCTCTCCCATTTCCGCATCTTGCAAGAAAGTCCAGAAAGCAGATGGAACTTGATCCCAAAATGGTAGAAATTTTCAAAAAGGTTGAGATAACTGTTCCCCTTTTTGATGTTATTTAGCAAGTACCTAAATATGCAAAGTTTCTGAAAGATTTATGCATACATAAAGATAAAATTAACGAGTTAGAAACTATTCCTTTAGGTAGTTCTATATCTGCTTTAATGGGAGGTATACCTGAAAAATGTAGTGATCCAGGTCCATGCATGATTAACTGTACCAATGGAGGTGTAATATTTTCTGATTGCATGTGTGACTTAGGAGCATGTGTTAGTATAATGCCATTGTCTATATATGATACTCTAAGGTTCACTCCTTAAAAAGGTCGGTAGCTCGTTTTGTGTTAGCAGATAAAAGCATTATTACAGTAGTTGGAATTGCTGAAGATGTATTAGTGAGCATTAAGGGGCTCACATTTCCCATTGACTTCTATATCCTAGAAATGCCCCCTAATGACTTAGGAAGACCATCATCAATCCTGCTTGGAAGACCATTCCTGAAAACTTCAAAGTTCAGGCTGGATGCATTCTCAGGAACTTAATCCTTTGAGATAGATGGCAGAACAGTGAGTTTTAGTTTAAATGAAGCTGTGAAGCACCCTCTGGAAGATCATTCTATCTTTCAGTGCGACATCATTGATGAAACTATAGCTGAAGTTCACCAAGAAGAATTAGAAGAGAAGCACATGGAGCAGGGTCCAAGTGTGGGGACACCCTCTGAACATAATGAAGACACTTTACCATTACCACTAGCCTCGGATGATCCAGAGCCTAGCCATGAGCAAAAATTGGAATTGAAGCCCCTTCCTCCACACCTCAAGTATGCTTACCTTGAGGACAATCAGAAGTTCCCAGTCATCACTGCAAGGGAACTCACTTGCCAACAGGAAGAGCAACTGCTTAGTGTGCTGAGAAAACATAAGAAAGCAATTGGATGGAGCTTGGTGGATATAGTAGGCATCAGTCCTCAAGTTTGTGAGCACAGAATATATTTAAAAGAGGAATCAAAACCCATCCGTCAACCCCAAAGAAGATTGAATCCCACCATCTTAGAAGTTGTCAAGAAAGAAGTGACCAGGCTACTTGAAGCAGATATCATTTACCCCATCTCAGACAGTGAATGGGTCAGTCCAGTACAAGTGGTGCCCAAGAAGTCTGGAGTCACAACAATAAAGAATGAGCACGGAGAGCTCCTGACAACTAGAGTGCAGAATGCATGGAGGGTTTCCATTGACTATAGGCGTCTCAACCAAGCTACTCGCAAGGATCATTACCCCTTTCCATTTATTGATCAGATGCTCGATCGCCTATCAGGTAAATCCTATTATTGGCTTTTAGATGGTTATACAGCTACTTTCAAATTCATATAGCTCCTGAAGATCAGGAGATGACCACTTTTACATGTCCCTTTGGAACGTATGCATACAAAAGGATGCCTTTTGACTTATGTAATGCACCGGCTACTTTCCAAAGATGCATGATAAGTATCTTCTCAGATCTTATTCAGAATTGTATGGAAGTATTTATGGATGATTTCAGCGTATATGGTGCTTCATTTGACCTCTGTCTGGATAGTTTAGCTAGAGTGTTAGACAGATGTGTTAGTTCAAACCTTGTATTGAATTTTGAAAAATGTCATTTTATGGTAAAACAAGGGATTGTTCTAGGACATGTTGTCTCTAAAACTGGTATTTCAGTAGATCCAGCAAAGGTGGATGTCATTTCTAGTTTACCTTACCCCTCCTCCGTGAGGAAAGTCTGTTCGTTCCTAGGCCATCCAGGTTTTTACAGGAGATTCATTAAGTCCAGACTACTACAGAAAGATATTGAGTTCGAGTTCAGTGAAGATTGCATGAAAGCATTTGATAAACAGAAGATCACCCTGACTCAAGCTCCGATTGTGAGAGGACCAGACTGGAGCCAGCAATTTGAAATTATGTGTGATTCCTCCAACCATGCAGTAGGAGCGGCGCTGGCTCAGCGCGAAGGTAAGGATCCCTTCATAGTTGCTTATGCGTCTAAAACCTTAGACGCTGCTCAGTCTAATTACACTACTATTGAAAAAGAGCTTCTTGCTATTGTTTTTGCTCTGGATAAATTCCGAGCCTATTTACTTGGTACTAAGGTAGTAGTGTACTCAGACCATGCAGCTCTAAAATATTTATTAGCTAAAAAGGAGTCCAAGCCAAGGTTGATACGTTGGATACTGCTGCTGCAAGAATTTGATTTAGAAATTAAGGATAGGAGTGGTAACCAGAATTTAGTGGCAGACCACTTGAGTCGCCTTGAGCACATTAAGGATGACTCCACTCCTATAAATGATGCTTTTCCATTTGATAGCTTGCATGCAGTATCTAAAGTAGTTTCTTGGTATGCACCTGTAGCTAATTATCTAGTTAGCCATACTTTCCCTCCCAATTTTACTAAGCATCAAAGGGACAAGCTGAAAAGCGAGTCAAAATATTATATATGGGATGACCCATATTTATGGAGGTGTGTGATGCCAGGGCATTTTGGCCAGTTTCACTGACCTTTTCTTTACTGTTTTTAAGGTAGTTTCATGCATTTCCTTAGAAAATAAGCTAGTTTTGGGTAGATATTCACTTACATCTTGATTCAAGCATACATGGTGCACCTTACATGATTTCATGAGAATTTTGCATGAAGTTAATGACAAATTGGACGTTGCATTTCCCATGACTTGGACTAGAACTTTGATGCATTTTATTGCTTGATTTCAGGACAAAGGAAGCAAGGAAGAACCACGTTAGCAGCCACGTTAGTCTCACTAACGTGACTTCTAACGTAGGAATGGGAGCTAGCTTGCAAAGTTAATGAGAAAAGTAATCGCCAATAACGTCCTCGAAGCCATCATAGCCCACGTTAAGAGTCACCTTAACTAAGTTAACGTGAACTCTAACGTGGAGGAAAGAAAATGGAGCCAACGTTAGTGACACTTACCTTTGTCACTAACGTTGGGCCAAGCCTCCACAAGCCACGTTAACTTAGTTAACGTGGAAGCCAACGTGGAGAAAGTATATGATCGCCAATGTTAGTGACACCTAACTTTGTCACTAAGGTTGGAATGAACCACACAAGCCACAATGAGCCACGTTAACTCCCACGTTAACTTAGTTAACGTGGAAGCTAACGTGAAGAAGAGAGATGATGAGCCAACGTTAGTGACATTCACCTTTGTCACTAACGTTGGAGATGGCTAGCATTGCTACGTTAGAGGCCACGTTAACCTAGTTAATGTGGACTCTAACGTGGGAGATAGGGGCATATTGGAACGTTAGTGACAAAGGTAAGTGTCACTAACGTTCTCGAAGGTTGGCAAGCTAACGTTAAGAGCCACATTAACTAAGTTAACGTGGACTCTAACGTAAGAAAGGGGGAGGCTTCTCAATGTTATTGGGAAAGGTAAGTCCCAATAATGTGTGCGAAGGACCAAGAGGCAACGTTAGTGGCAACGTTTGTGCCACTAACGTTGAGGTTAACGTGGCTCTAACTTGGGTAAGGAACGTTAGTGAAAAAAGTGATTGTCACTAACGTTCTCGAACTCACATTTTCACTTAACGTTAACACCACTAACGTCCTGAGCTAAAGTCCCTGCCCACTTCACACTTTCTCTCTGCAAGTAAAGCTAAGCCCAAAGAAGAAGATAACTGCTTCAAACTCAAGATCCAAAGGCCCATACCCAAGACTTGAAGAACCAACTAGAAGATCAGAAGAGTAGTATATATAGGAGTAGCTTTGAATTGATTAAAGGAGGATTGGAAATTGGGAAAACTACTCTCTGTATTTTATCATTCTCTGCACTTCTAGTTTTGTTTTCATCATGTATTCTCCATCTTTGCTTTCATTTTCCAGAGCTATGAACAACTAATCCTCCTTCATTGGGTTAGGGAGCTCTGTTGTAATTTGATGGATCAATACTAGTTTTCATTATTCTTCTTCTATCTGTTTTCTTGATTTTACTTGAAAGCTTTCGATCTTCATCCAATTGGATAGTTATCTTGGAAAAGAAGCTATTCAAACTTGGATCTCTTCTGAACCTTGAAAGAGGACTGAAGAAATCATGCTAGAAATGCTTTCTCATGCTGGACCAAATTAGGTTTGGATGGATATGTGACTATAATCCTCCCAATACTTGATTTGGGAAATTCATGTGGTATAATCAGTGACCATACTTCATCTCTTCTCATGAGCAATTGACCAAGGAATTGGCTATTGATCAAGATTTGAGAGATTGAATTATAAGGAATTGTAATTCGATCACTTAAGATTGCCAAGGAGATCAATGAATGCATTGATTGAGGAAGAGATGAAAATGAAATTGATCCGGAGAATGCAACATCTCCTGAGCCCAATGAACTCCCCATTTCTGACCTTACCCATTCTCTTTAATTTCTGTCATTTACTTTTATGAGCAATTACCCCATTCCCATTTACAATTCTGCAATTTTTATGTTTGGAGCATTGACTTCATGGGCCCATTTCCAAACTCTAATGGTTACCTTTATATACTGTTAGCCGTAGATTATGTTTCTAAATTGGTGGAAGCAATTCCTACCCATACTGATGATGCTAACACTGTTGTTTCCATTGTTAGAAACCATGTTATTTGTCGCTTTGGATCACCACGAGCAATCGTGAGCGATCTAGGCACTCACTTTTGTAATAGGAGACTAACAGGATTATTGAAGAAGCATGGGATAATTCACAAAGTAGCAACAGCTTATCATCCCCAGACCAACGGACAAGCAGAAGTGTCTAACAGAGAAATCAAACGCATTCTGCAGAAGATAGTAAAGCCTCATAGGAAAGACTAGAGTGCCAAGCTACAAGATGCACTCTGGACATATAGAACAGCGTATAAGACACCAGTTGGGATGAGCCCCTTCCGCTTGGTATACGGAAAGGCTTGCCACCTTCCAGTAGAGGTGGAACACAAGGATTTCTGGGCTGTAAGGGAATGCAATATGAATTTTGAATAAGCTGGTGCTGAAAGAAAGCCGCAACTAGCAGAATTGGAGAATCTTCTCCAAGAAGCATATGACAACTCCAGACAATACAAGGAGAAGATGAAGGCTGTCCATGACAAGCACATAAAAAGGAGAGAGTTCAGACTAGGGGAGTTAGATCTTCTTTATAACTCTAGACTGAGGCTTATGCCAGGCAAACTAAGATCAAGATGGGAAGGTCCCTACAGAGTAGAAAAGGCAGAGCCATACAGAGTTTTTCACCTGTGTCATCCTTCTAGCTCTAAATTTCTAAAGGTCAATGGACACCGCTTGAAGCTTTATCATGGAGAAAAGATGAAGGATCACAAAGAACTAGAGGTTTTCCTCTTGGAAGACCCACCAATAGAAGCAGAATGAGCCTGAAGACCGTCCAACTTAAGGACGTAAAAGCAAAGTGCTAGGTGGGAGACAACCCACAATGGTATGATTGTTCCATTTTAGTCTTAGTTTTATTTTACATTATTCTACTTTTATTGATAACTTTTCTCATAATCTCTGCATATAGCTGCATATAGCCTGCATTTGCATTTGCATTCTGCATATAAAAAAAAAGAGACACGCGACGCGCAAGCGTCGCTGACGCGTCCGTGATAAACCACTATTTTATGGTTTATCTTGTGCTCAATTGAGTGGATTTTATAAACTCTTTACCCACTTTTCATACTATTCGCATGTTTTATGTTTTCCTTCCTGATTTTGTGCTATGATTGAAAACATGCTTCTTTGGCCTTTAAATTACTAACTTTAATCCTCTCTTATTATCATTCAACGCCGTGATATGTGTGTTAAGTGATTTCAGAGATTACAGGGCAGGAATGGCTCAGAGGATGGAAAGAAAGCATGCAAAAGTGGAAGGAATACAAGAAGTGAGGGAACTGCAAAGCTGTCAGCCTGACCCTCTCGCACTAAAACTGTCATAACTTGAGCTACAGAGGTCCAAACGACGCGGTTCCAGTTGCGTTCGAAAGCAAACGTCCTGGGCTTCGATTTGATATGTAATATGCCATAGTTGCTCTGACTCTAGGCGACGAGAACGCACGCTCCACGCGGACGCGTCGCAGTGACGGAAATCAGCATGGCAGATTTCTTCTCCAGCGATTTCTGGGCTATTTTCGACCCAGTTTTCGGCCCAGAAAACACAGATTAGAGGCTATAAAGTGGGGGAATCCATTCATTCATAATCATCAGCTCACAATTCATAATTTTTAGTTTTAGATGTAGTTTTTAGAGAGAGATTCTCTCCTCTCTCTTAGGATTTAGGATTAGGATTCCTCTTAAAGGAATTAGGATGTATTATTATTTCAACTTTATTATTTCAACTTACAACTTCTTCTAAGTCCCAGGTTCAATTTCCTTTTATTTATTTTTCCAATTTAATTTATGAATTTTTCCATGTTAGATTTGAATATTCTATTTAATATAATTTGAGGTATTTCATTTTATAATTCTTATTTAGCTTTTTATATTCTTGGCTTTAATTGATTAAGTGGAGGCTCTTGATTTATCAACCTTATCGTGACTGATTGTTATGTCTGCTAATTGACTGGAATCCCACTAACTCTAGTCTTTCCTTAGGAGTTGGCTAGGACTTGGGGATCTAACTAATTAGTTCACTTGACTTTTCCTTGCTTTAGTAAGGTTAACTAAGTGGGATTAACTTCAATTCTCATAAGAATAACTGGGATAGGACTTCCAAATTTTTATACCTTGCCAAGAGTTTTATTAGATATTAATTTATTAATTCCTGTAATTTATTTTCCTTGTTATTTAAATTACCTGTTCCTCACTTTCAAAACCCCCAATTTACAAGACTCATAACCAATAATAAGAACACCTCCCTGCAATTCCTTGAGAAGACGACCCGAGGTTAAATACTTCGGTTATCAATTTCAAAGGGGTTTGTTACTTGTGACAACTAAAACATTTGTAAGAAAGGATGATTGCTTGGTTTAGAAACTATACTTGCAACGGGAATTTATTCTGAATTCTAAACCATCAATTATATGTTCTTCAAAATGGCGTCGTTGCTGGAGAATTGCAAACGTGTGCCTTATTATTGGTTATTGTAAATATTTGCTTTTAATTTGATTTATTTTCAAAAAAAAAAATTTCAGATTTCTATTTTAAAATTTTTATCTTATCTTATCTTAGTTTTAAATTTCAAAATTCAAATCTTTTTCAAAAATCATATCTTTTTCAAAATCTTATCTTATCTTATTTCAAAAATCAAATTTCAAAATTCAATATTTAAATTTCAAATTTCAAATTTCAAATTTCAAAATTCAAATTTCAAAAATTTAAAATTCAAATTTTAAAATTTCAAATTTCAAAATTTAAAATTCAAATTTCAAAATTTAATTTTCAAATTCAAAATTTAAATTTCAATAACCTTTTAATTCAAATTTGTTTTTATTTTCGTTTTTAATTTTTATTTGCTATTACGAGTTCTCACCCCCATCGCTTTGAGTTTGGTCCCAATGCTGTTGCAAGGAATGAAAATTATTATAGGAACATGCATCAAGGTCAAAACAATCAGAGATAGAAGGAGCCATGAGGATCTGATCAACCCTTTCGGCAACATCACCTTCCAAGATACCATGGACAACGACCATCCTACAATGCATGCCAAGACAATAGATATGGTGGACCCCCTTGTAGTTACCAGCAAGCTCCGTCATATGCCAATGAACCACCTCCTCAAAATAGCTTTGGACCACCATACTCACAAGCCCCTTTCCACCATTCACCTCCATATGACCCTAACCCGTATCCACCATACCAACCACCTTATGAGCCAAATAAACCATACACAGAACCACCCCCATTCCAACACAACTACTCTCATGAACCACCACGTCAATATACACCATCTCCTTATCATTATCAAAATGAGCCACCTTCATACCATGAACCCTTTCTCCCAACAAATGAACCCTCCTATCTACCCCAAACCTCCATGGAGAAAGCACTTGCCGATCTAAACTCTACTATACAAGCTCTCGTCGCCCAAATCGGACCACCAAATACCTTCAACAATCAACCCTCAAGCTCAATTGCACTTCCTTTTCAACCACAGAATGATCTCTCTATCCCATCACCACCATCCATGGAAGAGCACCCACATCCATCAATCCAAGAGCAACATGATCCCAATGATGATATTGACATAGAACAAGAGAAAAGGGATCATTTTCGCGAATCCATACTTCATAAGGAGCTAGAGGAGGCCCTAAAGGTGAAGGTAGTAAAGACCCTTGAAGTCGAAGGAGCGGTTGTAGAATTAGTGAAGGAAGACATCAAGGAGCAGTCTGATTTTATCTTAGAGCAAGAGGAGGCCCAAAATGTGGAGATAGGAGAGACCCTTGAAGATGAAAGAATAGTTGAAAGGAGTTGTCATGGAAAGAAAATCATCAAGGATGAGTACGATTTTATATTAAAACTACTGGACAAAGCAGTAATTATTGAAAAGGAAGAAGTGGTTGAAGATTTGCGAGATGCTGAACCTCCATGGGAAAGTAAAGACATAGAGCCTCCTTCCAAGACGGTTGCATTTGATGTTGAGGAGAGTGTACAACCTCCAAGGCATGTCATGGTTAAGGAATTGGAAGAGGTCGATCAAGAGATGGAGATGCAAGAAGAAGAAGCACAACCTCCCATGCCCTTGGAAAGCAGTGAAGAGGAGATTGAATTGGAAGAAAGCTACCAAGAGGAAGAGGTTGAAATTGAAGAAGCTTACAAGGAGGTGGAAGTTGTCAGAAAAGAGCACAAGGGAGTGGAGCTTGCAAGTTCATTGGCAACACCTCTCCCAAGGCCATTACCGTCCAACACAACGTTCAAGTGGGTAAAATTCTTATCCTTGACCTTTACCTTCCCACTTGAATATGGGCTACTGGAGACGGATGGTCAACTTAGAGCTCTTTGTGGCATTAAGAGTAAGAGGAAGATGGTCAGTGGTAAGAATTGTCCTACAATGTTCATTATGGTTGAAAGCTTTAAGTTTAAATGCAAAGGTTGGTGTAGAGCTCAATTGAATGGGTCTCGGTAGTTGTTTGGACGCTTCAGTGAGAATTCTAAAGCTGAACCACCCGGATGGAATCATGATAATCAACTTAAAGACGGGTGTAGAAACAAGATTTGGGATCCAGGAATATATGAGGATCAACTTTGGGAGCTCAAAGCTTGTGCAGAACCCCATCAAAGCTTGAGGAATTTACTTAGTATTGATAGTGCTTATTGGAAGTCCAAGCATTGGTGGAGATTTCTGGATGAATTTAAGCACAAGCCACCATAACAGGAAGCTCATCAAATGTCCAACTTAAGGACTTTAACTAAAAGTGCTAGGTGGGAGACAACCCACCATGGTATGGTCGTTCTTTTTCAATTTTGTTTCGTGTTGTTTATTTTTATTTTATTTTATTTTCAATGAACCTGGAAGTTTTCATAGCATCTACATTAGCACTGCATATTGCATACTGCATAATTGCATATAAAAAAAACACGCACGAGATGCGGCAGCGTCGCTGATGCGTCCGCGTCACCAGTGCATTGGGAAGAAAAGAAGATTGAACAGAGAGTCACGCCAAAGCGTGGCTGGAGCCGTGCCTTTGGCACAAAATTGATCCACGCGACCGCATCGCTGACGCGTCCACGTCATGTGGGAAAAATGCCTCCCACGCGTCCGCGTCACCCACGCGAACGCGTGTCCCTGTGAAATCGACGTAAATGGGTGTATGGTAGAGAGTTATGATGCAATAGGGCTAGACTCGTGCTGGAAGCCGAAGCCCTCCCACGCGAACGCGTTCCCCACGCGGCCACGTCATTTTCAAAAATTGCCATCCACGCGAACGCGTCACCCTGAATTTTGGCAACAATGAGTTTCGAACAGAGAGTTGTGCGAGCGCGAGGCTGCCCTCGCGCCAGTAGCACAGAACGAGTCACGCGTCCGTGTGACTGACGCGACCTCATCGATTCATATAAGCACAATCCGCGGGAACGCGTACCCTGCGCGTCCGCGTCGCTTGCGCCGCACAGCTTATCTTAAACTACCAATATATCTTATCTTTTTCTTCCCCAATCCTAATTTTTCTTATCCTTTCTTACTTTCTTCTTCTTCATCTTTTTAACTTCTCATCCCTCTTCACCTCCATTCTATTTCATTTAATTTATTTGTATACTTCCATTCATTGCATTATTGGTGTTAGAAATTTATTTGGATTATTAAGGAAATTGTTTGACAATTATATATTACTTTTTAAAGGGTTGCTTGCATGTTCAATTTAATACTTTCAATAGCTTATTTACCATGCATGCTATGTGTTTGTGAAAAAGCCCATATGGCATTGTGCACTATTTTTCGATTTCTTTCTATCAACTACTCTAAATGCTTGCTTTTCACAAAACTCTTTTTATATTTTATTACTTAAATATAATTGTTATTACAAACATGTTGTTAGTTTGAAAGACTTGGTAATCTAACTTGGACATTGAATGCTTGATCTATGCTACTCATGCCTTTGCCAGCATGCCAATAAAAATCTTGCATTTAATTGTCATTACATGCACTTGCTATATTTCCATTGATGAACTTTTCACATGTAGTCATGACCATGTGTTAACGTCATTCTTCTTTATTGTGCATTGATTACCACATTTCCCGCTCTCTTCCCTACTCTAACCCTTAGCTTTAAAAAAGTTACTTTCTTTTTCCTTTTTCAGGATGGCCACCAAGAAGGGTAAGGAGAAAGCTACCCCCACACCACCGTCAAGGAAAGGAACAAAAAGAGCACCAGTTGCGGAACCACAACCCCCATCCACTTGCATATCTTAGCATGCACCGAGGACGGTGCAATCTTTAAGTGTGGGGAGGTTGATACCGACTTCCAGGGGTTAGTTACCTTATTTTCAACACCAATACTCTATTTTCTTTGTTTGTTCATTATTGCATTTGCATATTTGATTGCATATTTGTTTGATTTTATGCATTTAGTTACTACTTGGTTGAAGTAATATTTTCTTTTTCAAGAAATTTGCAATTATAGTATTTCACTAATTTAAATTGAAAATTTTTTGTTAAATTTGTTTGAAGTTGTATTTGGAACATAGTTTAAAAAGCTAAGAACACACAACCTGTGAGATTTTGAGCTTATTTATATGGTTACATTATTTAACCATAATATTTTATTCTTATGTGTTTTCTTCTCTATAATTGCAATCTTTGCTTTGTTCCATTCTATATGTGTCCACTATTTAGTGTATTTACATGCTTGCATATGATTGAGGCCATTACTTATTTTTGCTCACTTATCCTAAATAAGCCTACCCTTTTATGTCACCCTTGTTAGCCACTTTGAACCTTTTAACCCCCTTCTATTTCATAACCACATTACTAGCCTTAAGCAGAAAAATAAAATAAAAATTCCAAGTTGAATCCTTGGTTAGCTTAAGATAGATATTGTGTATAATTTAAGTGTGGGAAATTTTACGGGAACATGGGATGATAGAAAAAAAAAGCAAGGAATTAAATTGAATAAGTTATTTGAAAATTTGGGAAGCATGCTCACGTGAAATCAAAATAATTAAATTACCATGTGCATTGAAAAAAAAATATATTAAGTAATTAAATAAGGGGATACAAAAAAAAAGAGAAAAAGGAAAAATAATATTACCCCAAATGCAAAATAAAAAAAGAATCAATGCACATGGGACAAAATTCAAAAAAATAAGTTTGATACATGAGCATGTAATACAAAAGTGTGGGTAGCTAGGTAAAGTATTTTTAAATTATCTCACTTAGCCTTATATATATATCCTTACCTTCACCTCAGCCCCATTACAATCCTGAAAAGACCTCATGATGTTCGCATTGGTATACTGAATAATTGTTGATTGGTTAGATGAAGAACAAAGTTTAAAAAGCATGATTAGATAAGAGTAGAGTAAATTACCCTATACACTTGAGTGATTAGAGTGCATATACACTACCAGTGAGGGTTCAATGCTTGATTCTACGTTCCCTACTTTTATGAGCTATCTTCTTACAAGTTTACTTGTCTTTTATTGTGTAATTTGAATTAGTGGAATTTGATTCATATTTGTATTGGAGGACTTATTTACTTTTAACCAAGTAGGTAGAAACATTCTGCATTTAGTTGCATTCATAGGTTGCATTACATACTTTCTACCATTCCCCTTCATTTCTTTATAGCTTCTCTTGAGCTTAGCATGAGGACATCCTAATGTTTAAGTGTCGGGAGGTTGATAAACCACTATTTTATGGTTTATCTTGTGCTCAATTGAGTGGATTTTATCAACTCTTTACCCACTTATTCATACTATTCGCATGTTTTACGTTTTTCTTCCTGATTTTGTGCTATGATTGAAAACATGCTTCTTTGGCCTTTAAATTACTAACTTTAATCCTCTCTTATTATCATTCGATGCCGTGATATGTGTGTTAAGTGATTTTAGAGATTACAGGGCAGGAATGGCTCAGAGGATGGAAAGAAAGCATGCAAAAGTAGAAGGAATACAAGAAGTGAGGGAACTGCAAAGCTGTCAGCCTGACCCTCTCCCACTAAAACTGTCATAACTTGAGCTACAGAGGTCCAAACGACGCGGTTTCAGTTGCGTTGGAAAGTTAACGTCCGGGGATTCGATTTGATATATAATATGCCTTACTTTCTATGATGCTAGGCGATGCGAACGCGTGCTCCACGCGGACGCGTCGCAGTGACGAAAATTAGCGTGGCAGATTTCTTCTCCAGTGATTTATGGGCTGTTTTCGACCCAGTTTTCGACCCAGAAAACACAGATTAGAGGCTATAAAGTAGGGGAATCCATTCATTCATAATCATCAGCTCACAATTGATGAGCGGATAATTTATACGCTTTTTGACATTGTTTTTAGTATGTTTTTAGTAGGATCTAGTTACTTTTAGGGATGTTTTCATTAGTTTTTATGTTAAATTCACGTTTCTGGACTTTACTATGAGTTTGTGTGTTTTTCTGTGATTTCAGGTATTTTCTAGCTGAAATTGAGAGAGTTGAGCAAAAATCAGATTCAGAGGTTGAAGAAGGACTGCTGATGTTGTTGGATTCTGACCTCTCTGCACTCAAAGTGGATTTTCTGGACCTACAGAACTCGAAATGGCGCGCTTCCAATTGTGTTGGAAAGTAGACATCCAGGGCTTTCCAGAAATGTATAATAGTCCATACTTTGCCCAAGTTTAGATGACGTAAACTGGCGTTCAACGCCAGATTTCTGCCTGAATCTGGCGTCCAGCGCCAGAAAAGGAGCCAAAACCAGAGTTGAACGCCCAAACTGGCACAAAAACTGGCGTTCAACTCCAAGAAGGACCTCTACACGTGCAACACTCAAGCTCAGTCCAAGCACACACCAAGTGGGCCCCAGAAGTGGATTTATGCATCAATTACTTACTTTTGTAAACCCTAGTAGCTAGTTTATTATAAATAGGACCTTTTACTA
>NC_029785.2:87817609-87824082 GCF_000816755.2 Arachis ipaensis
TAGATCAGAGGGGCTGGCCATTCGGCCATGCCTGGACCTTTCACTTATGTATTTTTAACGGTAGAATTTCTACACTCCATAGATTAAGGTGTGGAGCTCTGCTGTTCCTCAAGGATTAATGCAAAGTACTACTGTTTTCTATTCAATTCATCTTGTTTCGCTTCTAAGATATTCATTCGTACTTCAATCTGAATGTGATGAACGTGAAAATCATCATCATTCCCTATGAACGCGTGCCTGACAACCACTTCCGTTCTACTTTCGACTGAATGAGTATCTCTTAGATCTCTTAATCAGAATCTTCGTGGTGTAAGCTAGAATGATGGCGGCATTGGAGAGAATCCGGAAAGTCTAAACCTTGTCTGTGGTATTCCGAGTAGGATTCAATGAATGAATGACTGTAACGAGCTCCAAACTCACGATTGCGGGGCGTTAGTGACAGACGCAAAAGGATAGTAAATCCTATTCCAGCATGATCGAGAACCAACAGATGAATAGCCGTGCCGTGACAGGGTGCGTTGACCATTTTCACTGAGAGGATAAGATGAAGCCATTGACAAGGGTGATGCCTCCAGACGATTAGCCATGCCATGACAATGCATTTGGATCATTTTCCCGAGAGAAGACCGAAAGTAGCCATTGACAATGGTGATGTATCACATAAAGCCAGCCGTGGAAAGGAGCAAGACTGATTGGATGAAGATAGCAGGAAAGCAGAGGTTCAGAGGAACGAAAGCATCTCCATTCGCTTATCTGAAATTCTCACCAATGAATTACATAAGTATTTCTATCCCTATTTTATTATATTATTTTCGAAAACTCCATAACCATTTGATACCCGCCTGACTGAGATTTACAAGGTGACCATAGCTTGCTTCATACCAACAATCTCCGTGGGATTCGACCCTTACTCACGTAAGGTATTACCTGGACGACCCAGTGCACTTGCTGGTTAGTTATGCAAAGTTGTGAAGATATGTTTAGACTATGGTTCTGTGCATCCGTTTTTGGTGCCATTGCCGGGGAATCAATTTCGAACAACAATTCACAACCTGAGTAGCAATTTCGCATACCAAGTTTTTGGCGCCATTGCCGGGGATTGTTCGAGTTTGGACAACTGACGGTTCATCTTGTTGCTCAGATTAGGTAATTTTCTTTTTGTTTTCTTTTCAAAAAATTTTCATCTGTTTTCGAAAAAAAAAATTTTTTCAAAAATATATTTTTCTTCAGAATTTTTAAGAATGAATTCTAGTGTTTCATGAAGCATGCTAAGCCTGGCTGGCTGTAAAGCCGTGTCTAAATTCATTTGGACTGAGGCTTGCAATTTGTTATCAAGAGCAAGCTAGTTGTTGTTAATCCACCTGCTACTGTTCCTGATTTACATGCTAAAGCATGGCTGGCGATTGGCCATGTCTAGTGTTTTGGACTGGAGCTTTCATTGAAAGCTTGGCTGGCTAGTGAGCCATGTCTAATTCCTGGACTGAAACTTTAGACTAACATGGCAAGATTCCTGGAATTCATATTAAAAATTTTGGAATCCTTATTTTTCTTTTTTAAATAATTTTCGAAAAAAAAAACCAAAAAAATTAGAAAATCATAAAAATCAAAAATATTTTTGTGTTTCTTGTTTGAGTCTTGAGTCAGATCATAAGTTTGGTGTCAGTTGCATGTGCATCTTGCATTTTTCGAAAATTCTCATACATTCATAGTGTTCTTCATGATCTTCAAGTTGTTCTTAGTAAGTCTTCTTGTTTGATCTTTGCATTTGCATGTTTTGTGTCTTTTCTTGTTTTTCATATGCATTCTTGAATTCTTAGTGTCCAAGCATTAAAGAATTCTAAGTTTGGTGTCTTGCATATTTTCCTTGCATTAAAAATTTTTCAAAAATGTGTTCTTGATGTTCATCATGATCTTCATAGTATTCTTGGTGTTCATCTTGACATTCATAGCATTCTTGCATGCATTTATTGTCTTGATCCATAACTTTCATGCATTGCATCATTTTTCTTGTTCTTCTCTCTCATCATAAAAATTCAAAAATAAAAAAAAAATATCTTTCCCTTTCTCTCTCATAAATTCAAAAATTAGATTTGTCTTTTTCAAAAATTTTTAAAATCTAGTTGTTTTCATGAGTCATGATGACAAGTCATCTTAGCCTAGTTTCACTAGCCTTTTTCTTTTGTTTTCAATTGAATTATGCACTTTCTTGAGCCACAAGCAAGCCAATTGGGTAGATTTCCATGTTTCCTTTGATTTAATCAACCATAGATGAATTAATGCAATTTCATGAGGATTTATGCTATAATTGCCACATATTATGAAAGAATGACAAACTCATGATTTTGAGCATAGCTTTGATGTGTTTGGTTGATTGATGATAGGTGAAGAAAGCTTGGAGAAAGGTTGAAGCAAGAAGGAATGGCTAGGAGCAAGAGAGAACAAAAAGTTTGAGCAAAAGTTTGCCTCAAACTTTAGCTCAAACTTTCGGATAAGTGAAAACACACCAGGGAACAAAAAGCTTGAGCAAAAGTCTGCCTCAAACTTTAGCTCAAACTTTTGGGAGAAAAGCTTGAGCCAACGTTTGCCTCAAACTTTTTGGCAAACGTTGGCATCACAAATCAACACCCTGGAGAGAAAAAGTTTGCGCCAACGTTTGCCTCAAACTTTTTGGCAAACGTTGGCGCCATCAGCAACACACCCTGGAGACAAAAAGTTTGCGCCAACGTTTGCCTCAAACTTTTTGGCAAACGTTGGCGCCATGAGTGTGCATAAGGGGGCCAACGTTTGAGCAAAAGTTTGACCCCAAACTTTGGCTCAAACGTTGGTAGCAGCAAGAATGGGGTTGCTGATGTAAAAAGTTTGAGTAAAAGTTTGCCTCAAACTTTTACTCAAACTTTTACTCAAGCTTTTATAATTCCCAACCCGGTTCACTTCGGTTCTCTTTCCAACTCCAAGAGCAATCAACCAAGGCCTCTATCAACCCAATTCCATCAAGAGCAAAGGCCCAATTCAAGGCTTGAAGACCATTTGAAGAAAGTGTATAAATAGATTAGGATTTAAGTTTCAAGGGAGCTTTTCTTTTCGGTTTTGATTAGTTAGTTTTGCAGAGAGCTCACCTTTACATTTTGGCATTGTTGTTTTAATTCAAGAGAATTTGGGGAGGAGAATTGATCTCTCTTCTTCCTTGTTCTTGCTTGAATACTCTTTACTTTTCTTGCTTCGGATCTTGGGATCTTGTTTAATTTTCCGCATCATTGAATTTCAGTTTCTGTTAATTGCTTCTTCTTCTACTTTCTCTGCAATTTATATTTCTTCATTTCCTTTGCAATTGCTTTTGTTGAATCTAGGAAGGCAGTGAGATCTAGACTTGGCTGTCTAGTCTCTTGAGTCCTGAGATCTATAGCTTTCAATTTCAATTTCCTTGTTTCGTTGTTACACCAAGCTTATTCTCATTTTCATTTAAGATCCGGTTTAATTGAATCCATCTTTTACATTCCTGTTTGTTGAATTTTTCTTTTCCTTGTTTAATTTCTGCAAATCCAATTCCCAATTCCCTTTACAATTCAAGCCATTTACATTTCTTGCACTTTAAGATTCTGCAATTTACATTTCTTGCGTTCTAAGTTTCTGCTATTTAATTTCTTGCTCTTTAAGATTCAGCACTTTAAATTTCAGTTCTCTTTGATTTCATGCAAATTACCCATTCCCTTTATTTTCCATGCAATTTAAATTCTGCAAATCACAAATCTCTCAACCAAATCTTGATTCGCTTGACTAAATCAACCACTAAACTAAAATTGCTCAATCCTTCAATCCCTGTGAGATCGACCTCACTCCCGTGAGTTATTATTACTTGATGCGACCCGGTGCACTTGCCGGTGAGTTTTGTGTCGGATCGTTTTCCGCACATCAAGTCAAATGAAATTTTCAATTTAAAAATCTTATCTTTTTCAAAATCTTTTTCAAAAATCAAATCTTTTTCATTTTTCTTAGTTATTTTTGAAAATTCCAAAAATATTTTTCAAAAATCTTTTTCTTAATTTTACATCATAATTTTCGTAAATAACAATAGCAATTAATGTTTTGATTCAAAAATTTCAAGTTTGTTACTTGCTTGTTAAGAAAGATTCAAACTTTAAGTTCTAGAATCATATCTTGTGATTTCTTGTGAATCAAGTCATTAATTGTGATTTTAAAAATCAAATCTTTTTCAAAAACCAATTTCTATCACATCTTTTCAAAAATATCTTCTTATCTTATCTTTTTCAAAAATTTGATTTTTAAAATATCTTCGCTAACTTCCTATCTTCTCATCTTTTCAAAACTGATTTTCAAAAGTTGTTTCAACTAACAAACTAACTTTTTGTTTGTTTCTTACCTTTTTCAAAACCACCTAACTAACTCTCTCTCTCTAATTTTCGAAAATATCTCCCCCCTTTTTTCAAAAATTTCTTTTTAATTAACTAATTATTTTTATTTTTGATTTCAAAATTTTTCGAAAATTACTAACCTTTTTCAAAAACTATTTTTGAAAATCACTAACCCTTTTTCAAAAATTATTTTCGAAAATTCTCTCCCTCTCTCATCTTATTCTATTTATTTATTCATCTACTAAAATCTCTTCCTCACATAACTCACCAAATTCGAACCCCCTCTTCTATCTGTGTTCGAATTTTTTTTCTTCTTTTCTTCTTCTACTAACAATATGGAACCTCTTTACTGTGACATAGAGGATTCCTCTTCTTTTCTTTTTCTCTTCTCTTTCTTATGAGCAGGGACAAAGAGTTTCATGAATGAAACAAGGTCTTCCATTAGAAATCTGGAAGCACAAGTGGGCCAGCTGAGTAAAAGGATAACTGAAATCCCTCCTAGTACTCTCCCAAGCACTACAGAAGAGAATCCAAAAGGAGAGTACAAGGCCATTGACATAAGCATCATGGCCGAACTTGTAAGGGAAGGAGAGGACGTGAATCCCAAGGAGGAAGACCTCCTGGGATGTCCAGTGATCGATAAGGAGCTTCCCTCTGAGGAACCAAAGGAATCTGAGACTCATCTAGAGACCATAGAGATTCCATTGAACCTCCTTATGCCCTTCATGAGCTTTGATGAGTATTCCTCTTCTGAAGAGAATGAGGATGTTACTGAAGAGCAAACTGCCAAGTTTCTTGGTGCAATCATGAAGCTAAATGACAAATTATTTGGCATTGATACTTGGGAAGTTGAACCTCCCTTGTTCATCAATGAACTAAGTGATCTGGATCAACTGACATTGCCTCAGAAGAGACAGGATCCTGGAAAGTTCATAATACCTTGTACCATAGGCACCATGATCTTTAAGGCTCTGTGTGACCTTGGTTTAGGAATAAACCTCATGCCCCTCTCTGTAATAGAGAAATTGGGAATCTATAGGGTGCAAGCTGCTAAAATCTCATTAGAAATGGCAGACAGTTCAAGAAAATAGGCTTATGGACAAGTAGAGGACGTGTTAGTAAAGGTTGAAGGCCTTTACATCCCTGCTGATTTCATAGTCCTGGATACTGGAAAGGAAGAGGATGAATCCATCATCCTAGGAAGACCTTTCCTAGCCACAGCAAGAGCTGTGATTGATGTGGACAGAGGAGAATTAGTCCTTCAATTGAGTAAGGACAACCTTGTGTTTACAACTCAAGGATCTCCCTCTGCAACCATGGAGAGGATGCATGATAAGCTTCTCTCAAAGCAGAGTCAACCCAAGCCCCCACAGTCAAACTCTAAATTTGGTGTTGGGAGGCCACAACCAAACTCTAAGTTTGGTGTTGAAATTCCATATCCAAACTCTAAGTTTGGTGTTGGAGAGTTTCAACAATGCTCTGAACATCTGTGAGGCTCCATGAGAGCCCACTGTCAAGCTATTGACATTAAAGAAGCGCTTGTTGGTAGGCAACCCAATATTTATTTATCTAATTTTTTTTTTGTTTTTCATGTTCATGATCATGTGGAGTCACAAAATAAATATAAAAATTGAAAACGGAATCAAAAATAGCAGAAGAAAAATCACACCCTGGAGGAGCATCTGCCTGGCGTTCAACGCCAGAACAGAGCATGGTTCTGGCGCTGAACGCCCAAAATGGGCAACATCCTGGCGCTGAACTCTCAGAACAAGCATGGTTCTGGCGTTCAACGCCAAAAATGGCTAGTAAATGGGCGTTGAACGCCCAAAATGGGCACCAACCTGGCGCTGAACGCCCAGAGTTGTGTGCAAGGGCATTTTGCATGCCTAAATTGGTGCAGGGATGTAAATGCCTTGACACCTCAGGATCTATGGACCCCACAGGATCATCTCAGGATCTGTGGACCCCACAAGATCACCTCAGGATCTGTGGACCCCACAGGATCCCCACCTACCTCCACTCACTTCTTCTCACCCCTCTTTCACACAACCCCATAAACACTCTTCCCCAAAACTCTTCACCAATCACCTCAATCTCTCTTCT
>NC_029785.2:87826359-87829247 GCF_000816755.2 Arachis ipaensis
CGGGCCATCATGATTCATAGCATCATGATTGGAGAGGAAATAGAAGTTCATGAAGTCATCTCTAATGAACTCTACAAAATAGCCAAAAAGTCATCCCCCATGGCAAGGCTAGCTTTTCCTCATCTTATTTGCCATCTATGTTACTCAGCTGGAGCTTTCATAGAAGGAGACATTCCTATTAAGGAAGAGAAGCCCATCACTAAGAAAAAGATGGAGCAAGCAAGAGAGCCCATTCATGGAGCTCAAGAGGCGCAGGAAGCTCCTCACCATGAGATCCCGGAGATGCCTCAAATGCATTTTCCCCCACAAAACTATTGGGAGCAAATCAACACCTCCCTAGGAGAATTGATTTCCAATATGGGACAACTAAGGGTGGAACATCAAGAGCACTCCATCATGCTTCATGAAATAAGAGAAGATCAAAAAGCAATGAGGAAGGAGCAACAAAGACAAGGAAGAGACATAGAAGAGCTCAAGGACATCATTGGTTCCTCAAGAAGGAAATGCCACCATCACTAAGGTGGATTCATTCCTTGTTCTTGCTTTCTCTGTTTTTTGTTTTCTATGATGTGTGCTTATCTATTTTTGTGTCTTCATTACATGATCATTAGTAGTTAGTAACTTTGTCTTAAAGTTATGAATGTCCTATGAATCCATCACCTCTCTTAAATGAAAAATTTTTAATTCAAAAGAACAAGAAGTACATGAGTTTCGAATTTATCCTTGAACTTAGTTTAATTATATTGATGTGGTGACAATGCTTCTTGTTTTCTGAATGTACGCTTGAACAGTGCATATGTCTTTTGAAGTTGTTGTTTGAGAATGTTAAATATGTTGGCTCTTGAAAGAATGATGACTAGGAAACATGTTATTTGATAATCTAAAAAATCATAAAAATGATTCTTGAAGCAAGAAAAAGCAGCAAAGAACAAAGCTTGCAGGAAAAAAAAAAGAGTGCGAAAAAAAAAATAGAAAAAAAATAGAAAGAAAAATCAAGCAGAAAAAGCCAATAACCCTTAAAACCAAAAGGCAAGGGAAATAAAAAGGATCCCAAGGCTTTGAGCATTAGTGGATAGGAGGGCCTAAAGGAATAAAATCCTGGTCTAAGCGGCTAAACCAAGCTGTCCCTAACCATGTGCTTGTGGCGTGTAGGTGTCAAGTGAAAACTTGAGACTGAGCGGTTAAAGTCGAGGTCCAAAGCAAAAAAAGAGTGTGCTTAAGAACCCTGGACACCTCTACTTGGGGACTTTAGCAAAGCTGAGTCACAATCTGAAAAGGTTCACCCAATTATGTGTCTGTGGCATTTATGTATCCGGTGGTAATACTGGAAAACAAAGTGCTTAGGGCCACGGCCAAGACTCATAAAGAAGCTGTGTTCAAGAATCATCATACTGAACTAGGAGAATCAATAACACTATCTGAACTCTGAGTTCCTATAGATGCCAATCATTCTGAACCTCAATGGATAAAGTGAGATGCCAAAACTATTCAAGAGGCAAAAAGCTATAAGTCCCGCTCATATGATTGAAGCTATGTT
This sequence comes from Arachis ipaensis, assembly GCF_000816755.2. Lineage (NCBI taxonomy): Eukaryota > Viridiplantae > Streptophyta > Magnoliopsida > Fabales > Fabaceae > Arachis > Arachis ipaensis. The sequence goes on from NC_029785.2 coordinate 87,827,897, forward strand.
TCATTGATAGTTTGGAATTTATAGTATATTCTCTTCTTTCTACCCTATTTGATTTTCAGTTGCTTGGGGACAAGCAACAATTTAAGTTTGGTGTTGTGATGAGCAGCTAATTTATACGCTTTTTGACATTGTTTTTAGTATGTTTTTAGTAGGATCTAGTTACTTTTAGGGATGTTTTCATTAGTTTTTATGTTAAATTCACATTTCTGGACTTTACTATGAGTTTGTGTGTTTTTCTGTGATTTCAAGTATTTTCTGGCTGAAATTGAGAGACTTGAGCAAAAATCAGATTCAGAGATTGAAGAAGGACTGCTGATGCTGTTGGATTCTGACCTCCCTGCACTCAAAGTGGATTTTCTGGAGCTACAGAACTCAAAATGGCGCGCTTCCAATTGCGTTGGAAAGTAGACATCCCGAGCTTTCCAGAAATGTATAATAGTCCATACTTTGCTCAATTAGAATCTGAGGACAATTTTGAGGAAGCTTTAGATCTCAACATGGATAGAGAAGTTCACAACCATGAGAGGGCTGATGGAAACAATGCCATTCTTGAGAGGAGGGTTCTTGGTTCATACATAAACCCAACCTCTGGGAATTGTGGTAGCAGCTTTCAGAAACCACCCATTCAGGCCAACAATTTTGAACTCAAACCACAGCTAATATCACTTGTGGAGGATCATTGTTCATTTGGTGGGAGTGCTAATGAAGATCCAAACCAACATCTCACAAAATTCCTGAGAATTTGCGACACAGTGAAGTCCAATGGAGTCCAGGAAGATACCTATAAACTGCTCTTGTTCCCATTTTCACTTAGGGACAAGGCAGCTAAGTGGCTGGAATCATTCCCAAGGGGGAGCCTAACAACCTGGGATGAGGTGGAAAGCAAGTTTCTGGCACGTTTCTACCCCCCACAAAAGGTCAACAGGCTTCGATCTGAGGTTCAGACTTTTAGACAACAAGATGGTGAAACTCTCTACGAGGCATGGGAGAGATTCAAGGATTTGACAAGGAAATGCCCACCAGACATGTTCCATGACTGGGTGATGGACTTTCTTATGAATCAAGGAAAGCTGTAGACCATTCATCAGGAGGTTCATTGAACAGGAAAAAGACTGTGGAAGAAGCCATTGAAGTGATTGAGACAGTGGCTGAGAATGAGTACTATTATGCTTCAGAGAGACACAACACTAAGGGAGTCATGGAGCTGAACCATGTTGATACAATTTTAGCCCAAAACAAGGTGTTTGCCAAGCAACTAGCAGAGCTCACAAGGAAATTAGAAACAAAGCAAGTGGCTGCAATACACACACAAGATCAAGAGAAAGTAAGCACTGAAGGAGGTGATTGGGAA
>NC_029785.2:87842223-87843595 GCF_000816755.2 Arachis ipaensis
CAAGAAGCCTTTGAGGAAACAACAAAGGAAGTGGCAGAGGAGGAGTTCACCAAGGATATTGAAGTTAGTGACATCAACGCTGCTGAAACAACCATGCCAAGCATGCCAGAGAGAGTGAAAGAAGAGAAGGAAGCACCAAAACCTGAGCTCAAAACTGCCATGAATGCCAGAAAGCGGGGAACCTGCCAAGAAGAAATGAAATGCCACAACAATTCATTCTGGAACTTGAATTGTTTGATGTATGGGGGATAGATTTCATGGGACCCTTTCCCACCTCATACTCAAATAATTACATTCTTGTGGCAGTAGACTATGTTTCCAAATGGGTTGAAGCAATAGCAACTCCAACCAATGATAATAAGGTAGTCATGAACTTCCTCAGAAAACACATTTTTTTCCGTTTTGGGGTGCCAAGAACAATCATCAGTGATGGAGGAAGCCACTTCTGCAACAAACCATTAGAGATATTGCTTCTAAAATATGGAGTCAAACACAAGGTAGCCACACCATACCATCCACAGACAAGTGGACAAGCCGAAATATCTAATAGGGAACTCAAAAGAATCCTGAAAAAGACTGTGGGAACTTCAAGGAAGGACTGGTCAATTAAGCTAGATGATGCTCTTTGGGCATATAGGACAGCTTTCAAAACACCAATTGGAATGTCTCCTTACCAACTAGTATATGGAAAAGCTTGCCATTTGCCACTGGAGTTGGAGCACAAGGCATTCTGGGCCTTGAAACTCTTGAACTTGGACAGCAAAGCTGCTGGAGAAAGAAGGATGTTGCAAATTCAAGAGTTGGAAGAATTCAGAGCTGAAGCTTATGAGAATGCCAAAATTTACAAAGAAAGAGCAAAGAAGAAGCATGACAGCAACATAGCCCCAAGGAAATTTGAAGAAGGACAAAAAGTATTGCTCTACAATTCTAGGCTGAAGCTATTTCCAGGGAAGCTAAAATCAAGGTGGTCTGGACCATTCCTTGTCACCAAGGTCTCCCAATATGGGCAAGTAGAAATAACACATGACACTAAGCAAACAAGGAGCAAAGTAGCTCTAAGAAAAAGAAAAGAAAAACAAAGAAGAGAAAAGTGCCAAGGACATAAGAATAACAAGAGGCCATAGCAGTGTTTGATGGATGCAATGAAAAAGTGATAATCTTACCTGATAAGAATGAAAAAAGTGATGCTGCAACTTTCTGCATAAAACCCTTTTAATGAACTTCAAATGCTTGCTAATATAGCCAATGTAATTGCTTTCTGTTTCATACTTTCTTCTCAAATAACTCAGGACTTGCTTAGGGACAAGCAAGTATTAAGTTTGGTGTTGTGATGCCAAGGCATCTTAGGCTAGTTTCACTAGCATTTTTCTGA
>NC_029785.2:87843691-87876063 GCF_000816755.2 Arachis ipaensis
TTCACACACCAACTTAAGACTCAGACACTTGCCCATACATAGTTGAGCTAACCACTCAAGTGCTTGAGAAGCAAGCAACTTAATCACTCTTTGCAGGAAAGGAAACAAGGATCTGAGAAAGAACATGAAGCAACAATTAGGAGAAGAAGGAGAAATCAAATTGTTTCCTGGCAACAAAGAGAAAACAAGAAATTCCACAAGGTGGTGGTGTTCCTTGACCATTCTTTAAAAGGCAAACAAAAGCATGCTTGTTCTGGTTTAAACTGTAATTGTTGAATCTTTCTGGAATGTAAAGTTCTAGTATGTTTGTCTGTTTATTGCTTTAAATAAAGTGAATGCCTAGATGTTTGGATATAACTTCACCTTCTTAAACAAATGCTTGCCATGCTTGTTCTGTTTCCAAAAACAAAAGAAAAGCCAGAAGTAAGAAAGGCACCAGGAGCATTTCCACGTTTAAGCTCCAGTTTAAGGTTAAACTGGAGCTTAAACGTGTTCGATTATTTCTCTCCTCCAGGGTTGCTTTCTCATTTCCACGTTTAAGCTTCAGTTTAACCTTAAACTGAAGCTTAAACGTGTTCGACCCAATTGCTCCTCCAGGGTTGCTTTCTTCATTTCCACGTTTAAGCTTCAATTTAACCTTAAACTAAAGCTTAAACGTGTTCGACATTTAACACTCCTGGGTTGCTTTCTTCCATTTCCACGTTTAAGTTTCAGTTTAACCTTAAACTGAAACTTAAACTTCAACTTAAAACGCCACTTTTTGAAAGGGTTTCTGGGCCAAATATATTTAAGTTTAAGTTAGCATTTGAGCACAAACATTAACTTAAACGTATTATGGTATGAAACCCAATTGAATATCATGGTTTATGGGATTGGGCCTGAAGAATTGATGAGTCTAAACTCCTCCATATACCGAACCAGAGAGGACCCTTCATAGACTTAGAAGGGAAGCAAGAGGGAAGAGAGTACTGAGAGAAGAGGAATCTGAAGGAGAATCTGAGGACAATTTTGAGGAAGCTCTAGATATCAACATGGATAGAGAAGTTCACAACCATGAGAGGGCTGATGGAAACAATGCCATTCTTGAGAGGAGGGTTCTTGGTTCATAGATAAACCCAACCTCTGGGAATTGTGGTAGCAGCATTCAGAAACCACCCATTCAGGCCAACAATTTTGAACTCAAACCACAGCTAATATCACTTGTGGAGGATCATTGTTCATTTGGTGGGAGTGCTAATGAAGATCCAAACCAATTTCGAACAACAATTCACAACCTGAGAAGCAATTTCGCATACCAACAATTCATAATTTTTAGTTTTAGATGCAGTTTTTAGAGAGAGAGGTTCTCTCCTCTCTCTTAGGATTTAGGATTAGGATTCCTCTTAAAGAAATTAGGATGTATTATTATTTCAACTTTATTATTTCAACTTACAACTTCTTCTAAGTCCCAGGTTCAATGTTCCTTTTATTTATTTTTCCAATTTAATTTATGAATTTTTCCATGTTAGATTTGAATATTCTATTTAATATAATATGAGGTATTTCATTTTATAATTCTTATTTAGCTTTTTATATTCTTGGCTTTAATTGATTAACTGGAGGCTCTTGAGTTATTAACCTTATCGTGACTGATTGTTATGTCTGCTAATTGACTGGAATCCCACTAACTCTAGTCTTTCCTTAGGAGTTGGCTATGACTTGGGGATCTAACTAATTAGTTCACTTGACTTTCCCTTGCTTTACTAAAGGTTAACTAAGTGGGATTAACTTCAATTCTCATAAGAATAACTGGGATAGGACTTCCGAATTTTCATACCTTGCCAAGAGTTTTATTAGATATTAATTTATTAATTCCTACAATTTATTTTCCTTGTTATTAAATTACCTGTTCCTCACTTTCAAAACCCCCAATTTACAAGACTCATAACCAATAATAAGAACACCTGCCTACAATTCCTTGAGAAGACGACCCGAGGTTAAATACTTCAGTTATCAATTTCAAAGGGGTTTGTTACTTGTGACAACCAAAACATTTGTAAAAAAGGATGATTGCTTGGTTCAGAAACTATACTTGCAACAGGAATTTATTCTGAATTCTAAACCATTAATCATCCGTTCTTGAGTCCGCGTCACAGGTGCATTTGAAACAAGGAAGAAAAGAAGCAGAGAGTCATGTGGGAGCGTGGCTAGAGGCGTCCCTTAGGCACAAGCATGCCCACGCGAACACGTCACTGATGCGTCCGTGTCTTTTAAAAATCAGCCACCCACGCGTGCGCGTCGCCCATGCGCACGCGTGACCCTACGAAATCGACGTAAAAAAGGTGTATGGCAGAGAGTTATGATGGAGTGGGGCTGGAATGGTGCTGGAAGCACAAGCCCTACCACCGAACGCGTGCCCCACGCAGCCATGTCGCTTTTCAAAATATGGCCATTCACGCGTGCGCGTCACCCACACGCACGCGTCACCCAAATTTTTGACAATGTACGTGTAAAATAGAGAGTTGTGCATACGCAAGGCTGCACTTGCGCCAATAGCACAAATCAGGTCACCCGTGCGCGTGACCCACGCCTCCGCGTCACCTGAAATTATTACAAATCACGCGACCGCGTGCCCCATGCGTTCGGGTCACATGCGACGCACAGCTTATCAAGATCAGCGCCAGATATCTTATCTTTTCTTCCCCCAATCCAAATCTTTTCTTTCCCCTTCTTATTTCTTTCTTCTCCCTTCTTCCTTCTTTATTCTTTCTCACCTTTTACTTTCTCTCTTCATTATTTTTCACTTTTATTATCAGGGTTCTTTTCTTTCTTTCTTTCCTCCTTACTTTTTCTTATTTTTATTAATGTTTTCTTCTTTTTTTCTTTTTACTCTCATTTTCTATATTTTCTTTTTTTTCTTTTTCTTTTCTTTTTTCCTTTAATTGGTGTTATAAACTTAATTGGGTAACTGTTTTCTTTTACATTTTGCTTGTGAGTTATTGTGGACTTGTTTGACGATTAATACTACTTCTTAAAGGGTTGCTTGCATGTTCAATTTAATACTTTCAATAACATATTCACCATTCATGCTATGTGTTTGTGAAAAAGCCCGTATGGCATTGTGTATTATTTTTATATTATTCTATTCTACTACTCTAACGCCTATTTTTCACAAAACCCCTTTTATATTTTATTCATTAAATATAATTGTCAATACAAACAGATTGTTAGTTTGGAAGAGTTGATAATCAAACTTGGACATTTAATGCTTGATCTATGCTACTCATGCCTTTGCCGGCATGCCAATAAACATCTTGCATCTAATTGCCATCACATGCACTTGCTATATTTCCATTGATGAACTTTTCACATGTAGTCATGACCATGTGTTAACGACATCCTTCTTTATCGTGCATTGATTATAACATATACCATCCTCTTCCTTGCTCAAACCCTTAGCTTTACATATTACTTTCTTTTTCCTTTTTCAGGATGGCCACTAAGAAGGGTAAAGAGAAAGCTACTTCCAAACCACTAGCAAGGAAAGGAACAAAAAGAGCACTAATGGCAGAACCATCTTCACCAGCAGTAAAGCCCTTAATAAAACGAATCAAGAGGATCATCAAGGTCGATGAAAAAGAGAAAGCTTTTCCAGCAAAGGACATTGCGCGGTTCACTAACCGCTACTGTGAGCAAATGTTCCCCATCCTGGCTGAGAGAAACTATAACAATGAGTATCTACTCATCCTCCCGACCAACATTGTTGAATTTGTTGAGCCCCGCATTGAGCAAAGACAATGGGGATTCCTGCGGAGACAGCCACGACAGGTTAATCTTTCATGGGTAGTTGAATTCTACTCCAATTTTCACACGCCAACCATGCAGTCTGTCTATGTCCGTCAGAAGTAAGTCCCCATAACAGAAAAAGCCATTCAGCAAGATTTAGATCTTCCCCCTGGTCTAGAAGGATTGGACGCATTCCAAGAAGCCTCATTCAAACGCTAGACATACCAATTTGACTGGGACGTCGTTCTCAGAGTTATAGCACAACCTGGCAGCAGATGGATCTATGGATACCATCGATCTCAACCTAAGAGCATATTGGCTTCAGTACTCACCTTGGAGGCACGAGTATGGGCATAGATTATGTCCCATTACATCTTTTCAAGCACTCACGAGTCCTCCTTCGCTGCAGACATGGCTGTTTTACTCTGGTGTATCCTTACAGACTAGCACCTCAATTTACCAAGACACATTCGGCATGCTATGGGACACGTACAGATTGCGGGCAACCTACAGAGCTGGGGACACCAAGGCCATGATCCCGCGGGATGATCAAGTCGTCCCTAATGGGAAGTATATCAGACCTCCAGCAGCCACTACTAGCCGGCCTGTAGAACCGGCCGAAGATATTCCTTCTCCTTCCACATCACAAGCACCTTCAACAAACCAACTGCTCCATCAGATACTTGAGAGGCTAGACCGGCTTGACCGAAAAGGAAAGCAAAGGGAGCGCTATAACAAGCACCGATTCACATACCTCAAGGAGCTGCTTATTGGTAACCACCCACCTAAAGAAGAACCAGACACCCCGGACTCCACTTCATTAACCAGTACAGGGAGCCATGACTGTCCCGATTGTGGAGATGCTGCTACCAGCCCCCCTTTGTTCCTGACTAATGGCACTGAGGACGGTGCCAAGCTTTAAGTGTGGGGAGGTCGGTCAGTACTTGACTTCCGGAGGTAATTTCTCTTTCTTAGCACCAATAGAATAGGATATTTATTTAATTTTTCTTTTGTTTAGGATAGGATAAAATTGCATAGTAATAGGTTATTTGCATGCATGTTCTAATTGGTTGAAAATCAATAAGTTTCTTTTTAAGACCCTATTTTTAAAAAAATTTCACTAAAACTTTTGTGTTAAACTTGTTTGGAAGTTGTATTTGGAACATAGTTAAAAGCTAGAACACACAACCTGTGAGACTTGAGCTTAATAACATGGTTACACTATTTAACCATAAAATTTTATTCTTGTGTGTTTGCTTCTCTATGATTGTGATCTATATTTTGTTCTATCCTATATGTCCAATATTTAATGTGTTATATGCATGCATATGATTGAGGCCGTTATTTTATTAATTCACTTACCCAAAATAGCCTACCCTTTCAATCACCTTTGCTAGCCAATTTGAGCCTTTTAATCCCATTTGTTCTATATTTTACCACATCACTAGCCTTAAGCAGAAAAACAAGTAATACCCCAAATTGAATCTTTGGTTAGCTTAAGATAGAGGTTGTGTGTCAATTAAGTGTGGGAAAACTATGGGAACATGGGTTAACAAGGGAATGTGTTGTGTTTTTACATTGCTAAAATATTGGGAATTTAGGTACCTACTCATGTGAAACTAGAAAAATTATAAAATCCATGTGCATTGATAAGCTATGTTTGTTTCTCAATTAAAAAAAATTCCAAAATATTCAAATAATTAAATAATTAAATAAATAAATAAGGGGACAAAATTACCCCAATGCTAAGTTAAGTTTAATAAAAATCAATGCATATGTGATACAAGTTAAGAGAAAAGTTTATGCATGAGTATGTAATACAAAAGTGGGAAAATTTTGGGTAGCTAAGGATGATTTAAGAAGAAAATAGAGTATATATGTTAGGTAAGAACTTAGTTTATTCAAGGATTCAATTTATAGCTCACTTAGCCATATATATACCCTCACCTTTACCTTGGCCCCATTACAACCTTGAAAAGACCTCATGATGTTTGCATTGGTGCATTAAATACTTGTTGATTGGTTAAGTGAAGAACAAGGTTTAGAAAGCATGATTAGAGAGGAGTAGAGTGATTACCCTATACACTAGAGAGACTAGAGTGTACATACACCATCAGTGAGGGTTCAAATGTTTAATTCTATGTCCCCTGCTTTCATGAGCTGTCTTCCTACAAGTTTACTTGTTTTTAATGTATAATTTGAATTAGTGGAATTTGAGTTTTTTTTTATTTATTTTTAACTAAGTAGGCAAAACCATTTTATCATATAGTTGCATTCATATACATAGGTTTCATTGCATTACATGAGTCTTACATTTCCCTGCTCATTTATTTTATCTCCTTAAGCTAAGCATGAGGACATGCTAATGTTTAAGTGTGGGGAGGTTGATAAACCACTATTTTATGGTTTATCTTGTGTTTAATTGAGTGGTTTCATCAAGTCTTCACCCACTTATTCATATGATTTGCATGGTTTTATATTTCCCTTCCTAGTATTGTTTTATGATTGAAAACTTGCTTCCTAGAGATCTTTAATTAGTATATTTTAATTCTCCTTTACACCATTCGATGCCGTGATCCGTGTGTTAAGTGTTTCAGGCTTTATAGTGCAGGAATGGTTTAGAAAATGGAGAGGAAGCTTGCAAAAATTGTAGAAACACAAGAAACTAAGGAGATAACCAGCGAACACTGACGCGCGCGCATGGCTCACGCGAGCGCGCGGAATGGAGAAAATCGCAACGATGCGTACGCGTGCCTGACGCGTATGCGCGAATTGGAATCTGCACAAATGACGTGCACGCGTGGACGACGCGTACGCGTGAGAAGGAAATTAGCCAAATGACGCAGACGCGTGACTGACGCGTACGCGTGACCCGTGCGATCTGCAGAATTAACAGAAAACGCTGGGAGCGATTTCCGGCCGCGTTTTGACCCAGTTTTCAGTCCAGAAACACAGAATAAAGCCAGGGAACATGCAGAGACTCAACATATATGGAGATACACAATTTTAGATAGACACATACATTCTCATTAGGATAGTTTTTAGATTTTCTTTACATTCATAGTTTATGAATTCATTGCTTTTGCTTTTGGATACTGAAGATTCATTACCTCCGTTGAAGATACTATTCTAGTTTGTTTCCTTACTTGCCCTTTTATTTATTCTATATTCTTAATTCTTGTTTAAAGTGGTAATTGGATTATTTTCATGGTTTGTTAACGCAAAGGATTACTATTATTTTTAATTAATTTTGAATCCCTATTTTATTTAAATTATCATGTCTTGAGCGTTATATTCATGTCAATGGAGTAGACTCCATACTTGACATGGGGTTGATTAAAAGGAGACACTTGAGTTGGAAGGCTTAAGTGATTGTTAAATTGGAAGTTGTTGGCTAGTTCTGTATATACTAACGCTAGACCTTCCCAAGGGAGAGGACTAGGATTTGCAAAAAAGAGTTAGCTCAATCACTTGACTTTCCTTTATTTAGTAAGGGTTAACTAAGTGAAAACAACAACCTTTTTAATACTACACTTAAGAGACCCCAACAAGGATAGAACTTCCAATTGATCATTCCCCCAGTCAAGGCTTTTTATCTAGAATATTTATAATCATTCTTAGTTTTTATTGCTATAATTTACAATTATTTAATTGCACATTATCCAAACTCAAACTCTCTTGGAAATTCCTAATTAATAAAATAGCATCCTTTCTCGCAACTCGTTGGGAGACGACCTGGGACTCATACTCCCAGTATTTTTCTATTCTAAATTTTTGTGACACCTTTCTAAATTGGTGAGGTGGATTTTAGCTAGTTAAGAGCTATACTCGCAACGCTGTTCTTATATTACAATATCTTAATTGGCCTAACTTCTGCCGTGCACCAATGATATATAATCCTCCCTCTACTTAGACCTATGATGATGTGTGGTATAATCAGGGACCAAGCATATCTCTCTTCATGAGCAATTAGACCAAGGAATTCGCTATTGATCAAGATCTGAGAGATTGAGCAAACAAGGGATTGGGGCTCAATCAATCATGATTGCCAAGAGGTCAATGAGTTACATGATTGAAGAGGATATGAGCTTGATTTAATCCAAAGAGACAACATCTCCTGATCTCAATGAATTCCCTTATTCTTATCTTCCCCTTTCTTTATAGCTTTCTTTACATTCTGCAAATCCCCATTCCCATTTACTTTTTAGCCATTTATGTTTATGCACTTTATATTATTGTCATTTCCTTTTCTGTACTTTACTAATTTTCTTTACTTTCAAGTCATTTATGTTTCTGCCCATTTACAATTCTGCAATCACAATCTATCTTGCTTGGCTTAACTAATTCATCAATTGATTAAAATTGCTCAAATCTACCAATCTCTGTGGATACGATCCCACTCCACTGTGGGTTATTACTTGACGATAATTTTCGTGTGCTTGCCAAAAGAACGGATTCATCATTTTTATATGGGGAGTGAATATCGTGATATCATGAACTAACTCTAATCACAAATATTCCACATATGCTGATAACTTAAAAATCTTGAGATCCATAAGGACCTATTACATTGGTGTAATCTGTACTGGTAACTTTCAACATGGAATCAACAGTAGCAAAGGTCAAATAGAAGTAATAGTGAAAAGAGAGGACATGAATGAAGTACCATTTTTGTGCCATAGTATTGAACTATGTTCTCATGTTCAAACTGACTCAAAAGTGCTAACTTCTGTAAAAAAGACAAAACAAAAAGTTTAAAACAATATATGTAGGAGGAGAAAAATGAAGGATTTATACAATACCATGCAAGATAGCATAATATTTACAAGTATCTTTTTTACACGTTACAAAAGAGTTAGTTAATGGAAAAAGTGTAATGCGGGGGGAAAAGACCATGAAGCTATAAATGAATAAGCATCTCACCTGCTCCAGTTGATAGATACTTTGCTTTCCCTGATTATCTTGATCAAGCAGTGAAACCTCTTTCACAGCAAAAAAGAATCCATCTCTACAATAATATACAAAAGATAAAATTTACTTTGTTATCAGTAATTATTGGTATATTAAAGAATAATTTACAGCAATCCTTTATCCAACCTACTTACCATTCTCTTTAATTTATAATAAGCAACAAACATAATAAGCAACTAATATTGTTCGTGGTGGCCAAGCTCAACTGCGTTAACGGAATGAAACCCCCAAATTCACGAGTTCTCCTGCACCGGAACAATCGCAAATTCATGATTTTTTCGTGCGCCTGATGTGAAGGAAATCGTCGGTTAGGAATTTCTTCTTAATAAAAGAAATTACTTCACTGCAAGTATAGTTTCAAATCGACAAACAACCTTCAATCAAAGTTTAATTTATTTGTCACAAGTGCAAACTAATAAAAATACCGAGAGTATTAGATCTCGGGTCGTCTCTCAAGAGAATTGCAGTGAGGTATGCGTGTTATTGGTTATGAGGTTCAAGGGGGTGGTTTGCAAATAAGAAGACAAGAATTTAAATGACAAGAAAATTAAAGTAGACAATAAATTAAATCAACAACTAAAGATAACAATTACTAAGAAGAGGCATCCATGGAATGGATTGAGAATTGAGGTTTTCTATCCTAGTCATTAATCATAACACAATAATTATCAAGAGCTAATCCTATTTTGTTATCTCCAACACCGGGAGAAAGTCAAATAAGCCTAGTTAATCCCAATCCATAAGTAATGTTAATGGAAACAAGATTAACTACTTGGTCAAAATAAATCAAATTCAAAGAATACATATATGAACATGAGGGTTAAGGCAATCACAATCAAATCAAATCCACAATTGAATTGAGTTATTGAAAATAAAAGAGATGATCATAGGTGAAAACTTGTAATTGAGCAATCGAACCCTCACCGGATGTGTATCCGCTCTAGTCGCTCAAGTGTATAGGGTTGATTCACTCAATTCTCCTCTAATCATGTTTTCTAATATTTGTTTTTCATCTAACAATCAACAATTATTCAATGCATGCATACAAATATCATGAGGACTTATCCATAGGTTGTAATGAGGTTAGGGTCAAGGTAAGGATGTATTTGGTCAAGTGGACTACAATTTAAGTCTTTGATCAACTTAAATTTCCACCTAACCTACAACAACCTATACAATTTAAATACAAACCGAACAACCCATTCTTCACTTTTTCACACACTCATGCATTCCCTTTTTAATTCACATCCCATATACATTATTCTTATTACTTTACTTTGGGGAATTTTGTTACCTTTTTATTGCTTTCTTTTTCTTTTTCCTTTTTTTTCTCTTTTCTCTTTTTTTGCTTTTTTTCTTTTTATTTTTATTTTTTCATTTTTTTTCAAACTAAAATATATACAAAAGAATCAATGTATATGGTTTAAATATTTAATGCATGAGTGTGTACCTAATTCCCAAGATTTTCAACAAAATTATGAAATACACTTTTATCTCACCTAATATTCCCTAAATTTCCCACACTTGAATGATAAACACTCTCACTAGCCTAAGCTAATCAAAGATCCGAACAAGGAACATTTATTGTTTTTCACTTAGAGGTAGTGATGTGCTAAAATTAGGAATAAAAGGGGATTAAAAATAGGCTTAAAATTGGTTAACAATGGTATACAAAAGGGTAAGGCCATTTGGGTAAGTGAGCTTCAATGAAATAAAGGTCTCAATCATATAAATGCATTCATACACAAAATAATGGACATAAAGAATCAAACAAGTCAAAGATTACAATCATAGAAAGAGAATAGCGCACCAAGAAGGAAAATAGTGGTCAATATAATGCAACGACACAATTAGGCTCAAAACTCACAAGCTTATGTGTTCTTAGCTAAAAAAATGTTCCAAAAGGACATGTAAAAGTGGTCTTTTCTTGATCCTTAGGAGCTATATGAATCTGGAAATAACCTGTGTAACCATCTAAAAAGCAATAATGTGACTTACCTGACATACGATCCAGCATTTGATCAATAAATAGAAGTGGGTAGTGATCCTTACGGGTTGCTTGGTTGAGACGCCTGTAATCAATGCAGACTCTCCAAGCATTCTGAACTCTAGTTGCTATGAGCTCTCCATTCTCATTCTTCACTGTAGTGACTCCAGACTTCTTGGGCACCACTTGTACTGGGCTAACCCATTCACTGTCTAAAATGGGATAGATGATACCTGCTTCCAATAGTCTAGTCACTTCCTTTTTGACAACTTCCAAGATAGTGGGATTCAATCTCCTTTGGGGTTGACGGACAGGTCTTGCTCCCTCTTCTAAATATATTCTGTGCTCGCATACTTGAGGGTTGATGCCTACTATGTCTGCCAAACTCCACCCAATTGCCTTCTTGTGCTTCCTCAGTACATCAAGTAACTGCTCTTCTTGTTGAGAAGTAAGTTCCCTTACAATGATAACCGAAAACTTCTGGAAACTTCTGCTCATCTTCAAGATAAGCATATTTGAGATGTGGAGGGAGGGGTTTCAACTCTAACTTCTGATCATGGGCAGGCTCTGGATTATCTGGAGCTTGTGAAAATGGCGAAGTGCCCTCATTGTCAGTTAAGAGGGTCCCCACACTTGGACCTTGTCCAGTGTGCCTCTCTTCTAATTCATCCTTGTGAACTGCAGCTACAGTTTCATCTATGACATCACACTGGAAGATAGAATGATCTTCTGGAGGGTTGTTTATGACTCCATCAAGATTGAAGATTACTGTGCGGCCATCTATTTCAAAAGAGTATGTTCCTGAAAAAGCATCCAATTTGAATTTTGATGTCTTCAGGAATGGTCTTCCAAGTAGGATTGATGATGGCTTATCCGAGTCATTATGGGGCATTTCCAAGATATAAAAATCAGTGGGAAATGTAAGCCCTTTAATGTTCACTAAAACATCTTCAGCAACTCCAGCCACTGTAATAATGCTTTTATCTGCTAACACAAAATGAGCTGCCGACCTTTTTAAGGGAGGGAGCCTCAAAATATCATATATGGACAAAGGCATTATACTGACACATGCTCCTAAATCACACATGCAATCATAAATTACTACTCCCCCAATAGTACAACTAACTATACAAGGACCTGGGTCACTACACTTTTCAGGTAATCCTCCCATTAAAGCAGATATGGAACTACCTAAAATAATAGTTTCTAATTCATTAATTTTGTCTTTATGTATACATAAATCTTTTAGAAACTTTGCATATTTAGGTACTTGTTGAATAACATCAAAAAGAGGAACGGTTACCTCAACCTTTTTGAATATTTCTACCATTTTGGGATAGGGTTCCAGCTGCTTCCTGGGTTTCCTTGCAAATTGTGGAAATGGAATAGGAGTAGTGTTTTCTGCAGTATCTGCGCCTCTCGGTGCTTCCTCCTGTGGTTGGACTTCTTCTTTTTCAGCTATGTCCTATATGTCTTCTTCTTCTTCAACATCTTCAATTTCTACTACCTCTTCAGCTGAGGCGTGTTCTAGTGAGCTTGGCTCCTCCTGATTCCTCTCCTGCAGTGTGGTTCCGAACCTGAGGGTGATGGCATTAATGCCTCCCCTTCGATTGGGTAATGGTTGAGAGGGGATTCCAGTGGAGCTTGATGGTTGGTTACTGGAATTTTACATTGATCCAATCTGTGAAACAAGAACTTGCAAAGTAGAGGTCAGACCATTCAGACTAGCATTAATATTATTCATAATGTTATTTTCCATCGTCTGTTGCCTTTGCTCAAAAGATTGTAGTAATTCTTCATTAGGAGATAAAGAAGAATGAGTAAATTGAGAGGTCTGCTGTTGGGTATTCTGTGGTCCTTGGGATTGCCCCAGGTTGGTTCTGCTACCTGTTGTTATTATTATTCCACCTCTGATTTCCCTGATTATCTCTGCCTCCTCTGTTATTGTTGTCCCTCCAATTCTGGTTAGAATTGTCCTGCCATCCATGGCTGTAGTTGCCACCTTAATTGTACCCTTGGTTAGGGCGGTCGTAGAAATTATGAGTGGCTGCCACGGTGTTATCTTCCTGCTGGAGCTGCGGACACTCATCAGTATAATGGCTATAATCTGCACAGATTCCGCAGACTCTCTATGGGACTAACTGTTGGCCTTGCTGTGGTGAAGGAGGTTGAGCTTGCTGAACTTGTTGTTGATTCAATTGCATTTGCTTCAACAAGTTGGTCATTTCACAGATACTCTGAGTTAGAGCAGCAGTCTCTCTGCTAGAGGATACTTCTACAACGGCTTTTGAACGGCCTTGCTTCTGTCTGTGGTTCCTAGTAGATTCAGCTAAGTCGCTGATCAATTACCATGCCTCATCAGTGGTCTTGTACTTCTTCATAGACCCATTGCTAGCACTTTCCAATGTGGTCTTATCTTGGGGCCTCATACCCTGTGTGATGTAGCTGAGCAACATTATCTTGTCAATCATGTGGTCGGGGCATACTTCCAGAAGATTATTGAAGCGCTCCCAATATTCAAAGAGAGTCTCATTGTCATATTGAACAATTGTGGAAATGTCTTTCCTCAGTTTATTAGTAACTTCAGATGGAAAGAATTTCTCCAAAAATTATTTTCTGAGCGTATCCTAGTTGGATACATTTGCTAGGGGTTAAGTGTAGTACCACTCTCTTGCCTTTCCCTCAAGAGAAAACGGGAAAGCTTTCAGCAAAATTAAAGTTTCATCTGTACCATCTCGCCTGACAGTAGAACAGGCTGCCTGGAAATCTCTCAGGTGCTTGATGGGCTCTTGAGCAGGTAAGCCATGAAACTTGGGTATCAAATTGAGCAGTGCGGTCTTTATTTCAAAATCTGTAGCCACCACTGGGTGATGCACTTGAAACGGTTGCATTGTAAAATCAGGGGCTCCTTCCTCCTGGATGGTAACTCTCCTAGCTTCCATGTCGTCTGCACGTGAATCAACCGAATCAGTAGAACGGGAGCTGGTTTCTTCCTCAAGTTCACTTTCAGATCCACCCTCAAAGCGGACTAACGGACGCCGAGCTCGCCTTATTCGTGAAATAGTCCTTTCAATTTCAGGATCGAATACTAGCAAGCGCGGATCAGGAAGTGAACGCGTCATTTGAGGAAAGAAACAGGCAGCTCATAGTAGCAAAATAAAATAAAATGCAAATAAATAAATTCTAATTAATAACTTTAGCACTCTATTGCAACTCCCCGGCAACGGCGCCAAAAATTGATGGTGTGTAGAAATTGGCAAATTAAAAATTGTTAAAATATTTACGTTGTAAGTATAGTTCTTAACTTGCCAGAAATCTGCTCCTCAATTTAGAAAGGTGTCACAGAAAATTGAATTTAAAATACTGGGAGTATGAATCCCAGGTTCTCTCCCAAAGAGTCGCAGAAAAGTGTGCTATTTTATTAATCAGAGGTTTTCAAAAAAGGTTTGAATTGGGCAAACAGAAAATTAAATTGGTAAATTTGAATAATGTAAATAAAAGCCTTGACTGGGAATTGATTAGTTGGAATCCCTATTATTGATGGAATGAATTTCAGGATTAATTGACAATTAAAGGTTATCCTGTTTAGTTATCCTTCGCTAGGTGAAGGAAAGTCAAACAAGTTGGAATGCTATGTCCGTTCACAAGTTGTAATCCACTTAATAAAAAGAGATTGGTGTTAGTGATTAGGAGGCAATCCAACCATAAACCCAATTGCAATTTTTCTTTCAAGCCTTCGAACTTAAGGGTTCCTTTCAATCAATTCCCCATCAAGTTAGGGAACTACTCGCTCATTGTGAATGTAAAATTCATAGCATATAAAAAGGAATTAAAGAAAGACATTGTAAATAAAGTTAAAATAGTCAATTAAAAATAAAAGTGATCCTTGTATTAAATAATCCTAAGAATATTCCAATGGTAAAATTAAACAAAGCAAGGAACATGGAAGATTAAACCAAGTAAAGAAAACGAACTAGAATGACGAAGTCTTGATGAGGTAATAACTCTCCTCAGTGTTCCAATGCAAAAAAACTAGATCTAAAAACTAAAACTGTGTAGAATGAATGTTCTCTTTGGTTTCTGCATGTTCTCTGGCTCTAGTCTGCTATTCCGGGCTGAAAGCTGGGTCAAAATAGGGCCCGAAATCGCCCCCAGCGAATCTGTAAATTATGCAGATCGCGCAGGTCACGTGATCGCGTCGCTCATGCAGACGCGTCATTCGCGTTTCTGCTTTGCCACGTGGACGTGTCGTCCACGCCTCCGCGTCGCTCGTACCTTTCCATTTCGCGCGGTTGCGTCATCCATGCGGCCACGTCAATGCGATTTGATCTTCTCTGCGCGGTCGCGTCGCTTCTCGCTGGTCATCTCCTCAATTTCTTGTGTTCCTTCCATTTTTGCTAGCTTCCTTTCCAATCTCCAACTCATTCTTGCCCTATAAAGCCTGAAACACTTAACACACAGATCACGGCATCGAATGGAATAAAGGAGAACTAAAATGTACAATTAAAAGTCTTTAGGAAGCAGTTTTCACTCATGTAATAATTTCAGGAAGGAAATATAATTGCATGCTATTTTAATGAATAAGTGGGTCAGGATCATGATAAAACCACACAATTAAACACAATATAAACCATAAAATAGTTGTTTATCAACCCTTCTAGTGAAAGGGTGAGGATCTCCTTGCATCATAGGCAAGTTGAATGCCAACCTCACATTTTTCGGACTAAAATCCAAGTAATTCCCCCGAACCATTGTGAGCCAATTCTTTGGGTTCGGGTTCACACTTTGGTCATGGTTCTTAGTGATCCATGCATTGGCATAGAACTCTTGAACCATTAAGATCCCGACTTATTGAATGGGGTTGGTGAGGATTTCCCAACCTCTTCTTCGAACTTTATGTCGGATCTCCGGATATTCACTCTTTTTGAGCTTGAAGGGGACCTCGAGGATCACCTTTTTCTTGGCCACAACTTCATAGAAGTGGTCTTGATAGACCTTTGAGATGAATCTCTTCATCTCCCATGACTCGAAAGTGGAAGCAATTGCCTTTCCTTTCCTCTTTCTAGAGGTTTTTCTGGCCTTTGGTGCCATTAGTGGTTATGGAAAACAAAAAAAAAAGCAATGCTTTTTCCACACCAAACTTAAAAGGTTTGCTCGTCCTCGAGCAAAAGAAGAAAGAATGGAGGAGAAGAAGAAGAAATGGAGGAGATGGAGGGTAGGGAAGGTTTCGGCCAAGGTGGGTAGTAGTGTGTATGTTGTGTGAAGATGAAGGGGGTAAGGAGGGGTATTTATAAGGTAAGGGAGAGAGGGTAGCCATGTATGAGGGGTTGGGTTTAGGAGGGAAATGGTTTGAATTTGAGTGGTGAGGTAGGTGGGGTTAAATGATGGATGGATGTGAGTGGTGAAGACGTTGTGGGGAAGAGGGTAGGATTTGATAGGTGAGGGGTGTTTGGGGAAGAGGTATTGATGGGATTGGTCAAGGGTGTTTGGGGAAGAATGTTATGGAAAGGTGTGAAGAGGAGAGAAGAAGAGGTGGGGTAAGTGGGGATCCTGTGGGATCCACAGATCCTGAGGTGTCAAGGAATTCAAGTCCCTGCACCATTCTGGCATTCAAACGCCCATTCTATGCCACTTTTTGCGTTTAATGCTAACTCTGCTACCTTTCCTAGCGTTAAACGCCACTCTGCTGCCCATTTCTGGCTTTAAACGCCAGCCAGATGCCCATTTCTGGCGTTAAACGCCAGCCAGATGCCCATTTATGGCATTTAACGCCAGCCAGATTCCAGACAGCCCTTTCTGGCGTTAAAGGACCAGAGTGCTGCCCATTCTGGCGTTTAAACGCTAGTAAGCCTATCCTCCAGGGTGTGCTATTTTTAATGCTATTTTTCATTCTGTTTTTGATTTTTCAGTTGTTTTTGTGACTTCACATGATCATCAACCTAAAGAAAACATAAAATAACAATGGAAAACAAATAAATATAATTAAATAACATTGGGTTGCCTCCCAATAAGCGCTTCTTTAATCTCAATAGCTTGACAGTGAGCTCTTAGAGAGCTTCACAGAGACTCAGAGCTTGATGATGGCCTCCCAACTCCAAACATAGAAGTTGAGTATGGGGGCTCTGTTTGACTCTGTATTGAGAGAAGCTTTTCATGCTTCCTCTCCATGGTTACAGAAGAAGATCCTTGAGCCTTAAACACAAGGTAGTCCTCATTTAATTGAAGGACTAGCTCTCCTCTATCCACATCAATCACAGCTCTTACTGTGGCTAGGAAGGATCTTCCAAGGATGATGGATTCATCCTCACCCTTCTTAGTATCTAGGATTATGAAATCAGTAGGGATGTACAGTCCTTCAACTTTCACCAAGACATCCTCTACAAGTCCATAAGCCTGTTTCCTTGAATTATCTGCCATCTCTAGTGAGATTCTTGCATCTTGCACCTCAAAGATCCCTAGTTTCTCTATTACAAAGAGGGGCATGAGGTTTATCCCTGACCCCAAGTCACACATAGCCTTATCAAAGGTCATGGTGCCTATGGACAAGGTATTAAGAACTTTCCAGGATCCTATTTCTTCTGAGGTAATTTCAGTTGAACCAGATCATTTAGTTCATTGATAAGCAATGAGGGTTCATCTTCCTAACTCTCATTACCAAATAACTTGGCATTCAGCTTCATGATTGCTCCTAGATATTGAGCAACTTGCTCTTTAATAATATCTTCATCCTCTTCAGAGGAAGAATACTCATCAGAACTCATGAATGGGAACAATAAGTTCAGTGGAATCTCTATGGTCTCTATATGAGCCTCAGATTCCTTTGGTTCCTCATTAGGGAACTCCTTGGGGGCCAGTGGATGTCCATTGAGGTCTTCCTCACTGGAAATCACTGCCTTTCCCTCTTCTACAGGTTCGGCCATGTTGGACGTGTAGATGGCCTTGCACTCTCTCTTTGGATTCTCATTTGTATTGCTTGGGAGAGTACTGGGAGGGAGTTCAATAACTTTCTTACTCAGCTGACTCACTTGTGCCTCCAAATTTCTAACGGAGGACCTTGCTTCAGTCATGAAGCTGAGAGTGGTCTTAGATAGATAAGAGACTACAGTTGCTAAGTCAGAGTGGCTCTGCTTAGAATTCTCTGTCTGTTGCTGAGAAGATGATGGAAAAGGTTTGCTATTGCCAAACCTGTTTCTTCCACCATTATTATTATTGAAGCCTTGATTAGGCTTCTACTGATCCTTCCATGAGAGCTTAGGATGATTCTTCCATGAAGGATTATAGGTGTTTCCATAGGATTCTCCCATGTAATTCACCACTTCCATTGTAGGATTCTCAGGATCATAGGCTTCTTCTTCAGAGGAAGCTTCTTTAGTACTGCAGGAAGAAACTTGCATTCCAGTCAGACTTTGAAAAATCATACTGACTTGCTGAGTCAATATTTTGTTCTGAGCCAATATGGCATTCAGAGTATCAATCTCAAGAACTCTTTTCTTCCGAGTTGTCCCATTATTCACAGGATTCCTTTCAGAAGTGTACATGAACTGGTTATTTATAACCATTTCAATGAGTTCCTGGGCTTCTACAGGCGTCTTCTTCAGATGAAGAGATCCTCCAATAGAGTGGTCCAATGACATCTTGGACAATTCAGATAGACCATCATATAATATACATATGATGCTCCATTCTGAAAACATGTCAGAAGGACACCTTCTGATCAATTTCTTGTATCTTTCCCAAGCTTCATAGAGGGATTCACCTTCCTTCTGTCTGAAGGTTTGGACTTCCACTCTAAGCTTGCTCAATTTTTGAGGTGGAAAGAATTTGGCCAAGAAAGCATTGACCAACTTTTCCCAAGAGTTCAGGCTATCTTTAGGTTATGAGTCCAACCATGTCCTAGCTTTGTCTCTTACAGCAAAGGGAAAAAGCATAAGTCTGCAAACCTCACGATTAACCCCATTGGTCTTAATAGTGTCACAGATTTGCAAGAATTCAGCTAAAAATTGATGAGGATCTTCCAATGTAAGTCCATGAAACTTGCAATTTTGCTGCATTAGAGAAACTAATTGAGGCTTAAGCTCAAAGTTTTTTGCTCTAATTGCAAGAATTGAGGTGTTCCTTCCATAGAAGTCAGAAGAGGGTGCAATAAAGTCACCAAGCATCTTCCTTGCATCTCCACCATTGTTGTTGGGTTCGGCCATTTCTTCTTCTTTTTCGAAAAATTCTGTCAGGTCCTCTCCAGAGTGTTGTGCCTTAGCTTCTCTTAGCTTCCTCTTTAGAGTCCTTTCAGGTTCCGGATCAGCTTCAACAAGAATGTTCTTATCCTTGCTCCTGCTCGTATGAAAAAGAAGAGAACAGAAAAGAATAGGAATCCTCTATGTCACAGTATAGAGATTCCTTTATGTGAGTAGAAGAATAGAAGAGTAGAATGAAGAAGAGAGATGATGAAGAATTCGAACACAGAGAGGGAGAGAGGGTTCGAATTATAAGAAGAAAAGAAGTATTAGTGAATAAATAAATAAATAGAGAGAGATGAAAGAGAGACAGAGAATTCAAATTTTAAATTAAAATAAAAGGAAAAAGATTTTTGTTTTTATTTTAATTATTGATTAGTATTCGAAAATTAAGAGAAGAAATAAAATAAAATTTGAAAACTAAATAAATTAATTAATTACAAAGATTTTTTTAAAAAAAGTGGTTAATGATTTTCGAAAATTGGAGAGGGAAAAGTAGTTAGGTGGTTTTGAAAAAGATATGATTGAAATAAAAAACTTTTAAAATCAAACAAAAAGTCAAGTAGTTAATTGAAAAAGATTTGAAAATCAATTTTGAAAAGATAAGAAGTTAGAAAAGATTTTGAAATTGATTTTGAAAAAAGATATGATTGAAATTTATTTTGAAAAGGATTTGAAAAGGAAATTAAAAAGATTTGATTTTGAAAATTAAAGTTGATTACTTGACTAACAAGAAACTAAAAGATATGATTCTAGAATTTAAAGATTGATCCTTTTCTTAATAGGCAAGTAACAACTTGAAAATTTTTGAATCTAAATATTAACTGTTAACATTAATTATGAAATAAAAGTAAGAAAAAGATTTTGAAAATCAAATTTTTAAAGTTTTCGAAAATATTATGAAAAAAATGAAAAAGATTTGATTTTTGAAAAAGATTTGAAAAAGATAGAAATTTTAAATTGAAATTTTGACTTGACTAACAAGAAGTAACTAAATTTTAAAACTTTTTGACTAAATCAATCTAAAATTTCAAAAATTACGAGCAAAATAAGAAAAAGATATTTTTTTATTTTTGATTTTTAATGTGGAGAGAGAAAAACATAAAAATGACACAAAATATAAAAATTTAATATCAAAACAAAAATGCATGCAAGAACACTTTGGATGTCAAGATGAACACCAAGAACACTTTGAAGATCATGATGAACATCAAGAACATATTTTTGAAAATTTTTAAGAAAAGAAAGACATGAAAGACACCAAACTTAAAAATTTTTAAACTCTAAGCACTAATAATTCAAAAATGCATATGAAAAACAAGAAAAGACACAAAACAAGAAAAATTTAAAGATCAAACAAAGAAATTCATCAAGAACAACTTGAAGATCAATGAAGAACACATGTATGGATTTTCGAAAATTGAAAGAAAATTAAAGGCATGCAATTGACACCAAACTTAAAATTTGACACTAGACTTAAACAAGAAACACAAAATATTTTTGGTTTTTATGATTTTTTTAAAAATTTTTTTCGAAATTTATTTTGAAAAAGAAAATAAAGAAATTCAAAATTTTTAATAAGAATTCCAGGAATCATGCAATGTTAGTCTAAAGCTTCGGTCCAAAAATTTAGACATGGCTTAATAGCCAGCTAAGCTTTATGTGAAAGCTTCAGTCCAAAAGATTAGACATGGCCAATAGCCAGCCAAGATTCAGCAGAGCATTGCATACAACAACCAAATTGATGGGAATCAAAAGGCTCTTGCAAAGATAAGTAGAAACCTCGGTCCAAAAGATTAGACATGGCTTAACAGCCAGCCAGGATTCAACATATCTCATGAAACTCTAGAATTCATTCTTAAAAATTCTGAAGAACAAAATAAAATGTATATAAAATTTTTTCTTTCGAAAATAAATAAAAATTAAAAATCTTAAACATAAAATAAAGGTACCTAATCTGAGCAACAAGATGAACCGTCAGTTGTCCAAACTCAAACAATCCCTGGCAACGGCGCCAAAAACTTCGTGCACAAAATTGTGATCTCTGACAACGGTGCCAAAAACTTGGTACGCACGATTGTAATCTCAACTCTTTTTCACAACTCCGCACAACTAACTAGCAAGTGCACTGGGTCGTCCAAGTAATACCTTACGTGAGAAAGGGTCGATCCCACGGAGATTGTCGGCTTGAAGCAAGCTATGGTCATCCTTGTAAATCTCAGTCAGGCAGTTTCAGTTGGTTATGAGGTTTTGATAATTAAAATATAGATAAAACAGAAAATAAGATAAAGTTACTTATGTAATTCATTGGTGGGAATTTCAGATAAGCGTATGGAGATGCTTTGTTGCTTCTGAACCTCTGCTTTCCTATTGCCTTCTTCCAACCATGCGTTACCTCCTTCCATGGCAAGCTGTAAGATCCTCTCGGATGAAAAAAAATCCATATGTGCTGTCACCGCACGGCTAATCATCTGTCGGTTCCCGCTAGCATCAGAATAGGACCATTGTCCTTTTGCACACTGTCACTACGCCCAACATTCGCAAGTTTGAAGCTCGTCACAGTCATCCCTTCCCAGATCCTACTCGGAATACCACAGACAAGGTTTAGACTTTCCGGATCCCAGGAATGCTTCCAATGATTCTAGCCTATACCACGAAGATACTAATCTCACGAACTCGGTCTGTGTATTAGATATCCAAGAGAATATACTCCGGCTGTCATCCAATGACTACGTTGAACATCATGTAGACCGCTTTGTGGTTGTCAGGCACGCGATCTTGGCTAAGCGAGTAATGAAGATTGGGTGATTGTCACGGGCCACCCCTTCATTCTGACTTAACTAAATTAAGAACAAGAGTATATCTTGGAGAAGAAGTAGGTGTGAATAGAAGGAAAAATCAATATTACTTGCATTAATTCATGAAGAACAGCAGAGCTCCACACCTTAATCTATGGGGTGTAGAAACTCCACCGTAGAAAATACATAAGTGAAAGGTCTAGGCACGGCCATGAGGCCAGCCTCCAAACGTGAACAATAGTCTATGATAGTTCGAATAAGACTGCCAAAAGATCCTAAAATAAATCACTAAAAGTAGTTTTTATAATAAACTAGTAACTAGGGTTTACAGAAAATGAGTAACTAAGTGCAGATAGTGCAGAAATCCACTTTTGAGGCCCACTTGGTGTGTGCTTGGGCTGAGCATTGAAGCTTTTTCGTGCATAGGCTATTCCTGGAATTAAACGGTAGCTTTGGTGCCAGTTTGGGTGTTTTATGCCAGAAGTTTTTAGGATGACTTTGAACGCCAGTTTAGGCCATCAAATCTCAGGAAAAGTATGGACTATTATATATTGAGGGAAAGCCCAGGATGTCTACTTTCCAACGCAATTGAGAGCGCGCCAATTGGGCTTCTGTAGCTCCATAAAATCTACATAGAGTGCAGGGAGGTCAGAATCCAACAGCATCTGCAGTCCTTTTTCAGCCTCTGAATCAGATTTTTGCTCAGGTCCCTCAATTTTAGCCAGAAAATACTTGAAATCACAGAAAAATACACAAACTCATAATAAAGTCCAGAAATGTGATTTTTGAATAAAAACTAATAAAAATATAATAAAAAGTAATTAAAACATACTAAAAACTATGTAAAAAAATAATGCCAAAAAGGATATAAATTATCCGCTCATCACTATCCCTGTGAATATCATTCCTCCTCCTTCGGCTACCGATGCTATTACTGGAGAGACTCTAAACCCTTTATGATATTATTGGTTTTTTATCTGTACAGCCTGATTTGTTGGCATTTTTAAACTGTATTTTTTATAATGGTCGACTGCTTTGACTTTTGGTTGCTTCTATGCAACTTTAACAAAACACTTTTAAACTCTTGAGGCATGCCTTTCAAGTGGCCTTTTGAGTCGTATATTTCTATATTGTCTGTGTCTTTGCAACCTTTGTAGATCTTTATAGAGCATTGGTGCTCGGGTGTCCGATCTCTTTTAATTAGATCTTTGTTTATTCTATCTTTTGTTCGAGGCGAGATGACTTTTGAGGCTAACTTTGTCTGATAACTTTTTAGTGTTCTGGTTGAACCCTTTTTTAGTCATTCTAGACAATTTTGATAGCTTTGTGGAGCCGTGGCTTTTTGGGCTAAATTACATCCCTTTTAGTGCACGTCTTTTGTAGGTCCGATTTTACTTGTCGGTCCAAGCCACAGCTGTGACTTCTCTTTGTCGGTCCGAGCAGTGGCTTTTTGTTGATCCGAGTTTTCTTGTCGGACGGAGCTGTAGCTAAGTTATTTTTAGTATTTCATTTTTAGTCAGACCTCGTCAGGCCACTTTTTATGGATTACTTTTTATAACTTCTTGCATTAATCTGTTTTTATCGCTATCATCTTAGCTGACTTTGTCGAAATCAGGTGATGAATTCTGTTTTCACTTTTTTGCCGACCTTGTCGAAATCGGTCGACGAATTCTGTTTTCATCTTTGCCGAATTTATCGTGATCGAACGGTGAATTTGGTTTTTACCTTGCCGACTTTGTTGTGATCAGGCAGTGAATTTTTGCACTCAGATTAATGCGTCTTGGTAGGGGATTTTAGAATCTGAAAAATTTTATTCAAATAGAAAAATGGGCATGTAGACAGAAATATATACATATGAGTGTTTACCCTTCTGAGTCGGGCAATTCTATAGATCTTGGTTTGGTGCCTCGTTAAAAAACATTTTCAGGATAAAGAGTGCGCCTTGACCTAAGATCTTTATTACTTTCTAACTATAGTACCTTCTTAGATTACAGGGGTGCCACGACCATGGTAGCTCTCGTCCCTCGAGGTCGGACACCTTGTAGTAGCCTTTTTCCAGTACCTCTACAACTCGGTAAGGACCTTTCTAGTTAGCTGCTAGCTTC
The DNA here is from genome assembly GCF_000816755.2 of Arachis ipaensis. Classification (NCBI taxonomy): domain Eukaryota; kingdom Viridiplantae; phylum Streptophyta; class Magnoliopsida; order Fabales; family Fabaceae; genus Arachis; species Arachis ipaensis. Next base: position 87,867,549 of record NC_029785.2, read on the forward strand.
CTTTCTCATGACTGACCTGTTCCAATGTCGTTTCGAATTAGGATGAGATCGTTGTTGGCGAAGCTTCGCTGGATTACCCTTTGATTGTATCTTGAGGTCATTCGATGCTTTAATACTTCTTCCTTAATCCGAGCTCTTTCTCGGACTTCCTGAAGTAAGTCGAGTTCTGTCTGTTGATTTTGGGCATTGGCCTCTTCATTGTAGAGGATCCTTTTGGGGGATCCTTCCTCTATCTCTACTGGGATCATTGCCTCCATTTCGTAAGCAAGTCGGAAAGGCGATTCTCCTGTGGTGGAGTGTGGAGTTGCCCGATGTAACGACCCAACTTCCAGTACATCATGATCGTACCGAAAGTAAGGCGTTACCAACCTGCTTTCCTTTATTAACTATTTACTATTGAGCCTTTAGTTCGATATCGCACTTATATTTTATGGAAAATTCCATAAAAATTTTGTTTTTATTATTTAAAATCATATAGCAAACATTTCAAAGTAATAATAATCACATAATTATTAATAATAATATCTGACATACAAAAGATTTCAAATAAAACTCAGATACAAATCCTATCCCTCTGTATAAAATAAAAATGTTAAACAATAAGAGCGAGTGAATTCTATGAAAGCAACTCAAATAAAAAACTTAACTCATAAATAAGGTCTAACAATCGCCCGCAGCTTCAAACGGAGTCTTCGAACCTGTGTCACTGAAAGGGTGGAAGATTTTGGGGTGAGAACAAACCACACGTTCTCAGTAGGGAATGGAAATGCCGTAAAAGTAATGATTTACATGCAAATAATTAACTTAAGTTTCCAACGTAGTTTTCTTCATCAAACCTTTTCAAAAATTTCTTAAGACTTACCTGAAATCGTTTAAATCCCTTTCTTTAAATCATATTACTTACATAAAGTCTCAACCGCATTAGCAATTCATCAGCTACAAATAGCATTCCTCAACCATCACAGTAACTAAGTAAATCAGCAACATAAATAATATACCCAAACCTCATTTCATAAATACCATTCCCCAATACCTTACTAAGTTCACAGCATCAACAAAAATATCTAATCAAACACACAAGCAAGTCACTAAGACAAACAGCACAATCACAAAGAAACAAGACAAGCAACACAAATTACAAAGAAATAAAACAAGCAAACACAATCAAATGCAGATACGCAAATAAGGATGATGCATGTCTAGCTCTAGTGTAGGTAATGAGCTCATTTGTCGGTTTCTACCCGCTCCCGACGTAACCTAAAGCAGCTGAAACGGGTATGGCTTTCCAGTTGGCTATACCTCTGTGTACAGGAAATAACCCCTCTGCCACCACAGGGTCCACTGCACGTAGGAAATAACACATCTGCCACTGCAGGGATGTATGCCGACACACCTTCTGTATACAGGAAAAAACCCCTCTGCCACTACAGAAATGGAACAGGTGGTCACGGTACTTCTGTAGCAGGAAATAACCCCTCTGCCTTATAGAAATAAAAAATGGATCTGTACTGTAGGAAAGCGTTCTCAGTGATCACACCATTACCTATCTGACTGCCTCACGGCAGCAGATAATCATACAAGTATATCTGGAGTTGCCTTAACACAACAAATGAATAAACACATCTCTTGGGTTGCCTCAAGCAACAAATGACCTTTCAACAGGTCCTCTGCTTTGTATTCTCTTTTATAATCATAAATATGCAAACGGGACAAAACCCATGTCCTTGCCAACAATTTCATAAACTGAATATCTTTCCTCAAAAGAAGCAGGGAAATTATCATCATAAGTTATCATTCTCGTTGTTCAACTCCAGTTACATATTCTTATACCATATCTCTCTCTTTCTTTATTCAATCATGTTGTACAAACTTTACGACTTCCACTTTTGCAACCTCTTAACTCGAACCAATTTTAAAACTATTTTCTAGTCTAATTTTCTTTCAAAAGACTCAAGAAAATCATTTGTTTTAAATTCGTTAAATACTTTTCAAAACGTCACCCTCTTACTAAAAGTAACCAAATAAAACTCTTTTTCAAGTTTACTAACTTCCCAAAGACTCAAAAATCATCTCTCTCTTTGCTAGTCAAATTCAAATATTATAAATTCATCAAACTTCTAAAAAGTAATCCTATATTTCAAGCTTAAAATATAATTCTTTTCATATTGAATTAATCTCAAACCATAGTTTCTTTCTTAAATAATTTAATTTTGAAACATAAACCTTTCTTTAGTAAATCAAAATTAAAATAGAATAATTCTTTTCTTCACTGAACAAAACTTAAATAATATCATTTTCCAAATCTAAATCTTCTAAAATAACCTTTCAAATAAAACTTTAGATTTTACAAAATTTCGGCAGCACCTCCCCTAAAACTCAGACTTAGCCACCCTTACGGGTTCCCTCTTTCTCAACAATTTAACAATCCTTTCTCAACAATTATCAAATACAAGATTCTCAAGCAATCAGAAAATCCACAATTCGCAATTCTCACATAATCCAACAATCCAGTTTTCATCTCATCATTTCATAACTAAATTTATAAGTCATAGAACCCTTTCAAATTAAACTCAATCAATTCTCCATCCATTTATCAGCAACTCCCATAACAGATTTTCAATAATTATCTCATCATAATTCAGTTTAAGAACTAACATCCTTCCATCAATTAAAATCAGAATTTTCATAAACCATTCTTTAAAAGTAAATCAGTTTAGCTTCAAAGATTCATAACTAATATTCCAAACACCAACTTTTCATATTCCTAGTTATTTTTATAGTTCTTTAGTTATTAGCAAAGTTACCATTTTATTCTAAAGATCACACTTTAGGAAAATATTTCAGTAATCAACCTTCAATCCTTTAACCGTTCTCAAAATCAATTCTAGTTAATCTTAAATCAACAATAACAACCAACTTGACATAATCGAATAAAATCCAAATTTCCAAGAGATCTGTTTGTCAAATAAACTTTAACTCGTTCTACAATTTTTATTTTCAATCCTAGTTCATTCAAACTGAATTCAATACTCCACACATAATTATCCAATCAAATTAGCTTATCCAGTAAATAACATTTTCCAAACCAGCTTGCAACAATGTCCATCATCTTCAAATAAATCTTATGTCAACAACCAAATTAAGAAATCAATGTAACCTGAAATTTAGGTAACATGCATAGCCTCAAACCAAAATCAACCTCATCAATTAATCACGTACAATAATGAAACCAGCCACAATCACAACCAAGTCAGAATCAATAACTCTTGACACAGAAAATTAGTCTAACCATTAATAAATTATTTATATACTCTTAAAGGTTACTATATTATTTCAGAAAATCACAGGTTCTCAAAACAGTTTAATGCCTTAGTTCCAATCCTTCAATAACCACCAAAACCAATCTCAACTAGTCACAAGTAAACTTCACAGCCATTCCCATACATCAAATATCCAATTCAACATCAAACAAGTCAATAATTCACTCAAAATCAGAATCTCAACCAATTCATCGCAGAATCAATAATTTAGTCACATTTCACAACTGCATCTAATTTCAATTATAATTCAAAGTAACCACAACCACATTTCAACCAATTCAGCAATATCACATGAAATCAGAATTGTCAACAAATCCATTAAAATCAGAAAACCAATACCAGTCATAGCATTAACCAATCACAATTCAAACTCAACTCATCAATCATCAACATGTCAGTTTTTCTCAATAAGTAACTCAGCATATTTTCAATTTAGTAAGTAACACAAGCTTAATCACCATTCACTACCATATTTAATTCAAATCATAACTCAGAAAAATTGCAATAGCTAACCATTCTCAAACACATTTCAAGTCATTCATGTAAATTAAGAAGTCCTTAATTATTATTAACCATTTGCACTTATCTAATTAACTTTTTTGGCATTCTAAATTAAAAACGTTAAATCCCCTACCTCAATGTCACATTAACAACGCAATTAAACCAAGCAGCAGCCTCGGTGACATTTTTCCTATGAGTTCCCTTCCTCTGGCAACAACACAGCAGCTCGGGACCTACGTAGCAGCATCAGAATCATCAAGAGCAGCTCCAACATTGGTTCCCGGCGACTCCAATAGCACTAGCAATCTCCAAATAGAGCCGGCAGCAACGTGAGGTGGTCACGGCAGCAATCAGAAAGGGTGAATTCTAATATGATAAATGCTAACTCAAACAGAAGCAAGAGCCAGAATGCCTTACCTCAATTAGACAATAATAACAGAACGAGGAAACGGTGGCAGCAGGAAAGGCAGCCCAGGGGTGACGGCGACGCGGCTCCACCACCAGTGACCAAGAAGCATGGCAGAGGCATTTACCCCACTCAACGGCATTCTTTCCCTCAACTGGCCTTCCTCCACCCATAAGCTCCTCTCTCAGCGGACCAGAGAAGCCTAAACGGAGCTCCATCGTGACTCTCTGCTTTGGACACACAGCGGTGAGACCCGGCGGCGGCGGCGCTATGGCTCAGCAACGGTGGCACGATCGGTAACGCGAACAGCTCGCCTTCCACCTCGCGCCACTCCACCTCAGTCTCCCTCAAACCCAACGTCGTTCTCCCCTGCTCCTTCGAGCTCGATGGCAAAGGACCCACAGCGGCGCAGCGGGTCGCGCTCCTCTAGCATCGCACCTTTTCCCTCCCCCTCTCAGTGATAGCGGCGCGACTCATGGTTCCATAGACGGGATGACGCCGTGAAGCAGCTCGGCGGCGAGTTCTGTGGAGGCGGCAGTGACGGCGAACCTGATGGTGACGAGAGGTGCGGCAGAGCGAGCGGAGCTGGACGATGGCTAGGTGCGGCTCACCCTTCTCCGGTTTCCCCCTCCCCTGGTTCACCCCTGACTCCTTACTCTCCCTCTCTGATGTTCTGTTTCTGAAGCATGTATTACGTTGGAGGGGTGTTTTGGGTGGCTGGGATAAGAAATTAGGGTTAGGGTTTCTGGGATTTGGGAATTAGGGTTTCTGATTCAATTTGGGAATTTAGGTTTAGGAATTAGGGATTTTATAAAGTAATATGGATAAACATGAATAGATATTTTGATAAAATTAGAGGGTAGAGAAATTTTAAAATCAAATATACTCTATTAAAAATATTTAGGAACATTATTTATCAACATATTGCTAAGTTCAATCAATTATTTCTAATTTAAATTATAAAATGAACAAGTTAATAAAGTATTTATAAATATCAATCTAATCATTTCTAATAAAATAATTTCTAGGGGTTCAAATTAATAACATATTTCATTCAAAATAGAATTTATTTAAATCAAATTATACAATTCTTCTTATTTTTCAATTATCAAAATTATAATTTCAATTATACCAAATATCTAATAAAATTTATATAAAAATTCTAATTAATTTAAACTCCAATTATCATGAAACTCCATTTAATTACCTTTAGCAAAATAATTTTCTTAAAATAAATCACAAATAATTAATTATTTGATTTTCAAAAACTAGGGTTGTTACACCCGATATGCCCATAGGACTTGGGGGAGCTCTTCAGCCCAGGCTCCCTTTGCGTCCTGTAGTCTCCGTTTTAACCCGGCTAGTTTGACTTTGTTGGCAGCTTCTGCCTGTCTATTAGCTTGTGGGTGTTCTACGGATGTGAATTTGTACTCTATTTTCAAGTCGACTACCAAGTTCCTAAAACCTGTATCAGTGAATTGAGTGTCATTATCCGTGGTGATGGAGTATGGGACCCCAAACCTTGTAATAATGTTCTTGTATAGAAATTTTCGACTTTTTTGTGCGGTGGTATTAGCTAGGGGCTCTGCCTCAATCCATTTTGTGAAATAGTCTACCCCTACAATGAGGAGCTTGACTTGTCCCGAACCTTGGGAAAAGGGTCCGAGGAGGTCTAGCCCCCACTTTGCGAACGACCAAGATGATATTATGCTAATGAGCTTTTCCGGTGGAGCGATGTGGAAGTTAGCATGCTTCTGACATGGCGGACATGTCTTGACGAATTTCGTCGCTTCTCTTTGTAAGGTTGGCCAAAAGAATCCTGCTCGTAGTACCTTTTTGGAAAGAGCTCGTGCCCCCAAGTGGTTGTTGATGACAAGTCATCTTAGCCTAGTTTCACTAGCCTTTTTCTTTTGTTTTCAATTGAATTATGCACTTTCTTGAGCCAAAAGCAAGCCAATTAGGTAGATTTTCATGTTTCCTTTGATTTAATCAACCATGTATGAATTCATGCTATTTCATGAGGTTTTATGCTATAATTGTCATATATTATGAAAGAATGAATATCTCATGATTTTGAGCATAGCTTTGATGTGTTTGGTTGATTAATGATAGGTGAAGAAAGCTTGGAAAAAGGTTGATGCAAGAAGGAATGGCTAGGAGGAATGACTTGAGTCTTGGATTAATTATGAACCAGGAAGCTTTTTGGGCAAAAGCTGGAGCAAAAGTTAGCCCCTAACTTTTTGGCTAACTTTTGGGCAAAAGCTGGAGCAAAAGTTAGCCCCTAACTTTTTGGCTAACTTTTGGCATGAAAAACACTCCCTGGATGCAGCAAAAGTTTGCGCCAACGTTAGCCCCTAACTTTTTGGCTAACGTTGGCGCCATGAATAACTAAGGGGAGGCCAACGTTGGAGCAAAAGTTAGACCCCTAACTTTTGCCCCAACGTTGCTATCAGCAAAACAAGGGTGCTGATGTGAAAAGTTGGAGCAAAAGTTAGACCCTAACTTTTACTCCAACTTTCACTCAAGCTTTCATGATTCCAACCCGGTTCAATTTGGTTCTTCTCCAAACTCTAAGAGCAATCAACCAAGGCCTCTCTCAACCCAATTCCACCAAGAGCAAAGGCCCAATTGAAGGCTTGAAGACCATTTGAAGAAAGTGTATAAATAGATTAGAATTTAAGTTTTAGAAGGGGGGCTTCTTTTTGAGTTTTCAGAAGAGCTTTCTTTTCTGGTTTGATTGAGAGCTCACTTTTACATTCTAGCATTGTTGTTTTAATTCAAGAGAATTTGGGAGGAGAATTGATCTCTCTTCTTCCTTGTTCTTGCCCAGCACTCTTTACTTTTCTTGTCTTGGATCTTGGGTGGAGAATTGAAGAACTTCTGTTTCAATCTCACTTTGGGATCTTGTTTAATTTTCTGCTTAATTAAATTTCAGTTTCGGTTAATTGTTCTTCATCTACTTTCTTTGCAATTTACAATTTCCTTTGCAATTGTGCTTGTTGGATCTAGGAAGGCATTGAGATCTAGACTTGGTTATCTAGTCTCTTGGGTCCTGAGATCTGGATTTCCCATTTTCCATTCCCTGTTTACTGTTTTCATGCTTATTTACATTTCTGTTTTAAGATCCGGTTCAATCCAAGTCTTCTTCTATTTCTCTGCTTGTTGCAATTTTTTATTTCCTTGTTTAATTTCTGCAAATCCAATTCCCAATTCCCTTTACAATTCAAGCCATTTACATTTCTTGCACTTTAAGATTCTGCGATTTACATTTCTTGCGTTCTAAGTTTTTGCCATTTAATTTCTTGCTCTTTAAGATTCAGCACTTTAAATTCCAGTTCTCTTTAATTTCATGCAATTTACCCATTTCCTTTACTTTCTATGCAATTTCAATTCTGCAAATCACAAATCTCTCAACCAAATCTTGATTCGCTTGACTAAATCAACCACCAAACTAAAATTGCTCAATCCTTCAATCCCTGTGGGATCGACCTCACTCACGTGAGTTATTATTACTTGATGCGACCCGGTGCACTTGCCGGTTAGATTTGGGTGTTTTGGAGAAATTCGTTTCTCTGCGAAAATATCCCATCAAGTTTTTGGCACCGTTGCTGGGGATTGATTAGATTGACAATGATTAAGTGAGGTGGTGATCTAGATCTAGCTTTTTTATTTTCTGTTCCTTTAATTTTCAATTAACCCACTAACTGTTTGAATTTTTGCTTAAGCTAACTAAAACTTCATTCTAGCAATAGATTGAAGTGTCACTGGTTTGTGTGTTTCTTATGTTCTACTTGTATGTCAGGTACAAGAAGAAATACACCCATCTTTCATGAACAAGACGAAAGAACTCTTAGAAGGTTAAGAAGAGCTGAAAGAGGGAAAAATATTGTTGGAGAAGAGGAATCAGAAGAAGAATTCCAAGATATGGAGGAACATTCAACCAATCCACCAGGTGGAGCAGACAACAACAATAACAATCCACCCCAGAGGAGAGTTTTAGCTTCCTATACTTTTGCAAATCCTAGACATTGTGGAAGTAGAATCTTAACTCCAAATGTCAATGCAAACAATTTTGAACTAAAGCCACAACTCATCACTTTGGTTCAAAACAATTGCTCTTTTGGTGGAGGACCACTTGAAGATCCGAACCAACACCTATCCACCTTCTTGAGGATTTGTAACACTGTTAAAACTAATGGTGTGCCTCCTGACAGCTACAAGCTATTGCTATTCCCATTTTCTCTCAGAGACAAGGCCACTCAATGGTTGGAATCCTTTCCAAGAGACA
>NC_029785.2:87876420-87877953 GCF_000816755.2 Arachis ipaensis
TGTATGGTGATACATACAATCCATCCTGGAAGAACCACCCAAACCTCAGATGGGGAGATAATCATACCCAAAACCAACAACCATGGCAGAGGAACTCAAACCAAAACACTTCAAGAAACAACCAAAACCACAACCAGCAGCAAACTAACCAAAACCCCTACAGAAAGTCTCAAAACAACTACCCCAACCCCAACCAGTACCAATCCAATAACCAACCCACCAACCAAAATGCCTACCATCCACCACCCACATCTCATAACCCACCTCAAGTATCACCTGAAGCCCAAAGAATCACTAACTTGGAGGCCGTGATAGACAAAATGTTGAAACACCAGGAAATGACAACCAAGAATCATGAAGCATCCCTGAAGAGCCTAGAGAGACAGATGGGGCAAATCTCCAAACAGATTTCTGTTGAGAGACCTTCAAGCTCACTGCCGAGTGACACAATTCCAAATCCTAAGGAAGAATGCAAGGCGATACAATTAAAGAGTGGGAGAACATTGGTGAGCAACAATGACACTACTAAGAAGCAAGTAGAGAGCAGCAAAAGACCAATAGAAGAGGAACAGCCAACACACACAGAGGAAGCCAATGATGATGATGCAATGGCAAGCAAGGAAGCTTCAAAGCAAACTCAAGCAAAGGAGGAAGAATCAAAAATTCCAAAAAAGGGGAATGAAGCAGTTGAAGAGCCAACCAAGAATCAAAAGCAACAAGCAAAGAAAACCTTTGTACCTCCACTGCCATATCCCCAGAGGTTCAACAAAGAAACCAAGGACCAACAATTTCATAAGTTCCTTGAGACTTTCAAAAAGCTGGAAATCAATATTCCCTTGGCTGAAGCACTTGAGCAAATGCCTCTGTATGCCAAGTTTTTGAAGGATCTTATCAACAAGAAAAGAAGTTGGCATGAGAAGGAAACCATACTGCTCATTGAGGAATGCAGGGCTTTGATTCAAAAAGGGTTTCCCCCTAAGCTTGAAGATCTAGGGAGCTTTTTGCTACCTTGCACCATTGGGGAATTAACCATCACTAAAGCAATGTGCGATCTAGGAGCAAGTATCAACTTAATACCATCCTCCTTGGTAAAAAAGCTGCATATAGAGGAAGTTAAACCAGTACAGATATCTCTAGAGCTAGTAGATAAGTCAACAATATACCCCAGGGGTATGATTGAAAACCTTCTAGTCAAGGTGGACAATTTCATATACCCTGCAGATTTTGTGGTTCTAGATTCAGAAGGGGATGATGGTGACTCTATTATTCTGGGAAAGCCATTCTTGGCCACTGCTAGAGCTATCATAGACATAGAGGAAGGAGAATTAACTCTCAGAATGCATGACAAGAGTGTCACTCTGAAGGTGTTACCAGAAGCACAGTTTGGTAATGAGAAGAAAGACTGTATGAAAATTGACAAGGGAGAATCACAGTTGAAGGAAGAAGCTGACAAAGAGAGTCACAGCAACATCCCAAGGCTAAGGACTGTGCAGACTGATGAAGAGGCCCAAGAGGATATTGGAGTACTAGCCA
>NC_029785.2:87878247-87879530 GCF_000816755.2 Arachis ipaensis
AGTTTGGTGTGCCTTCAAGCACACCAAACCAGTGTTACAAATATTTTCACATTTTATGCCTAGCATATGACCAAACACTAAGTTTGGTGTTTCTCTTCTCATGAAAATTAAAAAAATCATGCATCAATGATCATACATTATCTCTTACTGAGACTTTTCAATTAAAAAGAAATCATATTCTGTGATGAAGGCATCAATTGTGATTTACTACTAGCATCTCACATTTACCCCTTAAGCAAGATACAAGTTTGGTGTTCACCAAACTTTGATGCACGGATTTAGGGACACAATTGATCCTTCATGAAAAAAAAAGAGAGAGAAAAAGGAAAATTATGATGAAAACATTTCTTATAAACATTTGACCAAGAATGACGTTGGGATTTCAATTTCACTAGTTGGAGGGAGAAACACATATTTTCAACTATATGACCAAACATTAAGTTTGGTGTCCTCCAAGGAAAGTCACGGTTCAAATGGATATAAGGAATGATGATTCATATAGTGTTAATGAAAAGAAGCACTATTGCCACGGTTGGATATAGTTAATGTGCGTTGTCTTGTTGTGATAACTAGGTGGTCAAAGAACACTTTATGAAAAAGACAAGACAAAGGAAAGCATAGCATGAGGACAAAATCTCATCACATGCCTCAAAAAAAGAATCTGGCACTCCTTGAAATGATCACGGCAGAGACAATTGAAGAAGGAAGCTTTGTCTTCATTCATCTTTACATGCACACCTTTGATTCACATAGTATCTAATTGCATCCCAGCCCTTCATTGTTCATTTAAATGACATACCACCTCCAAGCCATACATGTGACCGAATCCCTGCACTCCAACCATTTAAACTTCCCTTCATCATTTCTCATCATAACAAGCTCGGCCTCAAAATTTCATCTTTCTCCAAGACACACATCAAAATCTCTAACAATCTTCACACTCCCTTTAACCTCAAGAGTCTCAAACAACCAAGTGATCATGGCCTCTTCCTCAAGAACCAAACGAAGAAGAGGGAAAGATCCCATGGTGGAGGAGAGCACCCCTGAATATGACCAATGGAGATTCAAATCTCGGTACCATCAGATGCAAATTGAATGGATGAATCAGAAGAAGATATATCCAGAAATTCCACTCTTGCTGCCGGACGATGGATGCCAAGAAATGAAGGACAAAATTCAAAAGAGAAGGTGGGAGGAACTCATATCACCAATCACCCGAATCAATGCTAATATCATAAGAGAGTTCTATGCCAATGTCTCAAGGCTTGACATGAGTGAGGCCC
>NC_029785.2:87887321-87888145 GCF_000816755.2 Arachis ipaensis
GTTGTCCCTTGTCCCTTGTTAGGGTGGATTGTAGTGCTTGATGTCTTTTCCTCTCATTATGAAAATGTCCCCATTTGATTCCTTCATGACTTTTCCATAGAAGGAATTGTTTTGAGGCCAGGTGGGATTGGCAGATAATGACTTGATATTACTTTATCTCCCGGAGAGAAACCTTCAGTGGGAATTTTCTTGTTTCTCCACCCTCTTGGCAATTTCTTTACAATTCTTCCCTTTCTCTTGAGGATTTCTTCATTGACCCTTATGCCAGGAGGATCCTTCTGATCTGCTTCTATTGATTCTTGTGGCTTTAACTCTTGCAATTCTTGTTTGCCTTCCAAGGACTGTTTCAGAATTTCAGCTGCTGGATTGCTTTCCTCCAAACAAAGATGGCTACTATCATCCTTAGGTGTTTCATGTTCTGGTTCAGGCTCAGATGCAGGTTTGAAAACATTGAAAATGAGCTGTTCATCATGTATTCTCAAAATTAGCTCTCCTTGTTCTACATCTATGAGTGCTCTAGCAGTGGCTAGAAATGGCCTTCCCAGAATGATGGGGTGTAGGTAGTTTTCCTCCATGTCCAGAATGACAAAGTCTGTGGGGAAGAAATAATTTCCCACTTTCACCAGCACATTCTCAACTACCCCTTCAGCTTGCTTCTGAGTTTTGTCAGCCAGTTGTATGATTACATCAGTGGATCTCACCTCATTCAGTTGTAGCCTCTTCATAAGAGTCAGAGGCATCATATTTATGCTAGCTCCTAGATCACAGAATCCTCTGTCAATTTTTGTTTCCCCTATGATGCAGGGAATATGAAAACTTCCTGG
>NC_029785.2:87906238-87950230 GCF_000816755.2 Arachis ipaensis
CATTTAACCATTCTTGGTTACTTTAAGCTCAAGAAAATGCATAAAACAACTAAAACTAACAGAAAAATGCTAGTGAAACTAAAGTGTTTGGTTTTGGTTTTGGTTGATTGCCCTGTTATGAAATTAAAGCAACATTTCGTGCTATGTATGTTGGTTTTGGTTGACTGCCTGTTATGAAATTAGTGTAGCGAGTGGTATGTGACTTGAGGGAATAGAGGTCATTTAAATGTGTATTGCATTTGGAGGCAGGTTGAGAAAAAAAAAAGGACATGGCGTTCCTAATAGCAGTTTTATTCTTCCTGCAGGCACTCTTTTCATTCTCTCAGGCCTTATTGTTAACGCAATGCAGGTAATTAATTAAGATCCAATCTGCAAATCGCGTTGTTATATATCCAAATATGTGTTGACTTTATTTAACTATTGTCTCAGCTGACTTCTTTAACTATAGCTTCATCTGTAAAATATGTATCTAAGCTTCTTCTTTGATGGATTTATGTCATGTTTATTCATATTCTGTTTTGGAGCCTGTCCTTTATCAGATTCAAGAATCTGACGAAGCAAGAAAGAAGTTCTCAAATGCTAAATCTCTTTCTTCCTCCCAATTTTTTGGAGATTAGAACAAAGCTGCAGACGTGGCTGCTCAAGCTACTTTGTCAAAGTTTTCAGTATGTATTTTTTTTCATTAATGAATTACTCGTAATTTTCTGAATCTACACATTCAGGTAGATAATAATAAGACATGCACATTGAAGACACAAGTGTGTTCTAGGGAGCACAGTTTTCTTTTCAATTTCTTTCTGGCCATTGCAAATATAGTTCTCCATTCCGTGTTTGTAGGCATGAAAATCATTAGTCAGATAAAAACAAGACAGGACAAAAAATAATTTCTCAACAGCCTCTTGCTAAAACTTTCCAGTGTTTTAGTGTTGAAATCCACCGTCCCAGTATAAATTGAATAAGTTGGAATCCATTTGTTTGTGTTTTATGTTCAATTAGTTAAGCCATTTGCTATCAATACTGAGAAGCAAGCCATAAAGTTAATACATGGAAATGATGGATTTTGACATATAGTACCAGAAACCCTTAATCATGTCATAAAAAGGACAATAATGGCTAACTAAGAGGCCTGAATAGCTTTTATGCTTTATCAAAGCGCATTATTGTTTAATATAGTTAAGATGAGGTTTTACTTGTCCCATGGATTATCAAATTCCTAACCTGATATTTTTTAGGAGATATTTACTTATGCTTTTTGGATTTTGGTACACTAATAATATAAAAGGGTGTAACACTGTTATCCAATCATATATTAACATTAGCAAATTCAATATCTTATATTATCCCTTCAAAACAGGGGCCTTTAAAAGTTGATGTTTGACAAAGTTTATCGTCTTCTATTTTCAGGGTTCATCTGCCATCTCCAGTGCTATTCATACCCTCGTTTGTGTTTTTCTTCTACTTCTTATTATTATTCTTTATAAATTGTTTGCATTGCATTCATATATATATAATTTCAGGATTTCCCGAGAGTTCTGAGGCTGGCGAAGCTGAGCAACAATGGTGCTGTGCTCTTATGCAAGAACACGGGTTTTTCTTTCTCTTCCCTCAAATGGAGGAACCTTCTGGGAGGACATGGTTCAAGCCGTGGTGTTTTTCTTTGTGTTAGTTTCTTAATCTACATCTGCTATTGTGCTTTTAGATATTCTCTCTTGTCAAAGTTGGGTTGTCCCAAAATTGATGAAAAATGAGTAATTGCTTACAATTAGCCTTTCTAGATTGTCTTACAATTCCTATGCTTTTGCTTGTAGGCATATGTGGAAAAGGTTCACAAGGCCTAGTGAATGCAGTTTAGAAAATTTAGCCACCTAATTTGTGGATTCTATTTTAGGAATTGTTATTTATTGTCTTAGATGTGTATTATGTTTCCTTACACCCAGATTTTTGTTTTAGGATGAGGACATTTTCCTTTGGGATGAGGACCTTGGAGTTTAAGAGTTCCACCCAGATAAGAATGTTGAATACCATCTCTGATTTCTAAAAATTAGAAAAAATATAGTTTGATGCTCTTAGATGTTTAATTAAAAACAAAATTGGCGGAGATTACTTCTGTTTTATTTTTTTTTAAATGGGCACTCCTATAATGTTACAAAATCTTAATGATTCTCAAATGATTTTTCAGTTATATATCTATCATTAAAAGTGAAGGGCTGTAGATTTCACAACCAGCACTTGATCCTCAACTTTCTGAAAGGTCTTGCTGTGGAGATTTCACAACCAGCTCTGGAGATTTTTCAGTTACTTACTGTGCTTAGAACTGGGCTTCGACTTCCTTGGTATCCAAATTGAAAGGTCTTGCTGAGAGAAAAAAGCTAGAGGACTTGACAATTGGTCCAGTTCTCACTGTAAGTACATGTCTTTCATTTTCTTAAATTTAAAATTAAAATAAGTGTTGGCAGCTTCATACATTTGTGTATTATTCTCCCTAAGATATGATTTGTGGAGAGAGAAATACTCTTGAGTGCAGTAAGTGAGAAGATATGAACGAATTCTAGAGTTAATTGAAATAAGTTATACATAACTATTCTAGTGTTCATATCCATGCTTTTGATTGATGATTAAAAAGGAGTTTATCTGGTGGGGGTGGGTGCTACGAACAATTTGCTGCTTTCAGGTTAAACACACATTTCCAAGTTTGTGCCATAGTTGATATAGGTGTGCATTATTTATTTATTTGACATTATTGGTAATGGTAAACTGCAGAATGTGGAGTCATATATCCAATAGTATATTAGTTGTTTGATAAATAATTACTCGGAGGTTCTTTTTAATTTTCTTACTTTATTTCACTTTTTTTTATTTTTTATTAATTTTTATGTGCAGTTTACAACTGAATCAATGTTGTAAATAGAGAAAATTAAATAGAAGAAAAGCATAGCTTAACGAAAAGCTTTTGAAGATGCATATACTCACAATCATGTTCTTACATACTTTTGGTTGTTGTGCTTGCAAGAAGGACATACAAAACTGGAGGTTGTGATTTGAGCAGCACTGCTCCGCCTTGTACCAGGTAAAGTTTCGGTAATAAGCAATTCAATTGTTTTTCTCTTTACTTTCCTAGACTTGACGGAAGATTATCTATTTTCTTCAGGTGGATTGAAATGATGGCTCATGTTTTCTCAAGAGCTGCATGGCATTGCGTTTGGTATATGATCCAGGTGGATTGAAATGATGGCTCCTGGATTAGTAATATGTAATTCTAGGATGGTAGCTTGCTTAGAATCTTCGTTAGCTTGGGTACTAGTAGTGTTTTTTTATTTCAGTAAAAACTAGTGGTCTCTTTTGTAACTTCCTGTTGATTCTAAAATTTTTTCTCTTATGTAATAATATGTAAAGCAAGTAGATAATGTAATAGTTGTTGTAATGATTTTGATTTTTGGTATTTTGTTAGAGCATGTCATGTGATCAATCACACTATATTTGGTGACAAGTTTATAAAGATTGGATTAGTTGATTTAAAATTAATGGTCATTGTATAAATTTTACAATTATCTATGAATTTTATAAGATTTTATTACAAAGATTAGAAAAAGAACAATAGAACCTGAACAAAGTTATAGCTACGCTTTAAAAACGTAGTCATATTGTACAACAGTTATCAACAGCTACACTTTAAAAGCGTAGCCATATCTCTTGTTACTGGCACGCTTTAAAAGCGTAGCCATATCTTTTGCTACTGGCACGCTTTAAAAGCGTAGCAATATCCCTTGCTGTTGGCACGCTTTAAAAGCGTAGCCGTATCTCCAGCTATTGGCACGCTTTAAAAGCGTACCGATATCTTTCACATACAGCCATGCTTAAAAGTGTGGCAATAGATAAAAGCGTGGCAATAGAAAAAGCGTGGCCATAGGTCACCAAAAGTGTGGTGATAGAGCAACCGGCACGCTAGCAGTTGTAACCCTTTCAAAAGCGTGCCGGTATCTCAAAAAGCGTGGCGAAAAGCTATCGCTACGCTTTTTTCAACTTTTCGCTACGCTTTAAAAGCGTAGCAAAATCCTGGTTTTCTTGTAGTGACCAAGACCAAAAGGGAAAAAGTAAATTTGCTGGAATAAAAATGTCTTCAGATTGAAAGCAATGGTGACATAAATAAAAGAAAGTAATAATAAACTGAAATACCTCAAATAACATTAATTCAAATAATCTGGAACATAGAAGAATTCATAAATTAAATGGCAAAAGTAATAATCAACTAAAGTAATGGAATGAATAAAAGTGAAAGGGAAGCTTAAAGTAAAGGAACATTAAACCTGGGATCGAGAGTCACTCCTAAAACTAAGAGAAGTCCTAAATCCTAAGAGAGAGAGGAGAGAACCTCTCTCAAAACTAAATCTAAATCATGGGAAGTAACTAAATTGGCGAGCTCCCTTTGAATGGATGCATTCCCACACTTTATAATCTCTAATCTATGCCTTCTGGACTTGGATTTGGGCCAAAAAGGGCTTCAGAAATCGCTGTGAGCGTTTTCTGCAATTTCTGGTGCGTGGCCTCTGTCACGCGTCCGCGTGGGTCACGCGGTCACGTCATTCGGAGCTTTTCTTGTCACGCGATCGCGTCAGTCATGCGGCCGCGTCATATGTGTTTTGCTTAAGGCGCGCGGTCGCGTCAGTCATGCGGCCGCGTCACTGTTGATTCGCGCTTGGCATGCGTCCGCGTCGCCCATGCGATTGCGTGGATGCCAGTTTCTTTAGAAACTCCGTTTTGTGCTTTCTTTCCATCTTTGTATGTTTCCTTTTTCATTCTTTAAGTCATTCCTGCCTTAGAAGATCTAAAACTACTCAACACACTAATCACGGCATCGAATGGAAATAAAGGTAATTAAAATAATTAATTTTAAAGCATAGAAAATATGTTTTTCACATACATCACATACTAAGGAAGGGAAAGTAAAACCATGCAATTAATATGAATAAGCGGGTGAAGGATTGAATAAATCACTCAAACTAAGCACAAAATGTATCATAAAATATGGGTTTATCAACCTTCCCACACTTAAACAATAGCATGTCCTCATGCTAAATCCAAGGTAAAAAGTAAGGTTAAAGTGGTGGAATGTCATGCAATGCAATCTAATCTAAATGCAACTACCTAGATGAATGATGCATCATGCAATTCTAATTTTTATTTACTTGAATATAAAGCTTGCATGTAGTTAAATTAATTCACATTCTCAAGAAGTCATGTATATATATATAGCCAAGCCTTAGATAGTGATAAAGTGCCTTTACAATTGAGATGGGAGAGAAAAATATTTTATATTTTAAAAACTTGCAAGACAATTAATAATTTAAATAGAGATATATGTTAATGAGCTATTGAACCCTCACTGGATTTTGTGTTTACTCTCTAATATAACAATGTTTGTTGGGTTAATCACTCTATTCTTCTTTTTATTCTTTCTTTCTATAACTTTGTTCTTCATCTAACCAATCAACAATTATAGAATACAGACATACCAAAAATCATGATGTCTTTAATTAAGGTTGTAATGGGGCCAAGGTAAAGGTAAGGGTATATGTATAAGGCTAAGTGAGCTAATAAGTGAATCCTTAATTAGACTAAGATCTCATGCCTTAATGTTTATTTTTATCCCATGTGCATTGCTTTATTTTGCATTTGGGGGATTCTTTTGTGTCCCCTTTATTCAAATATTGAAAATTAATAATTTTTTTTAATGCACATGATAATTTAATTTCTTTAACTTCACATGAGCATGTTTCCCAAAAATTCTTATTTTGAAACATCTTTATTCTTTTTCAACCTTCTACCCTTTTGTTTCTATCATCCATGTTCGCAATAGGTTTTCCCACATTTAAACTATACATAATTTTCTATCTTAAGCTAACCAAGGATTCAACTTGGGATTTTATTTTGTTTTTTTGCTTAAGGCTAGTAATGTGGCTAATAGAATAAAAGGGGATTTAAAGGCTCAAGGGGGCTAACAAGGGTGATGTGAAGGGTAGGTTATTTTGGGATAAGTGAGCTAAAATCAAATAACGGCCTCAATCACTCTCTTGGTATGTATTTCTATTCTATAATCGGACATATAGATTAAAACAAAGTAATGAACACCAGAATATAAAAGAAGGGCGGAACACACAGGAATAAAAATTATGGTTTGAATGTAACCATACAATTAAGCTCAAAACTCACAGGCTATGTGTTCTCTAGCTCAAAAATCATTTATCAATTATGTATGTCATGCAGGTTTAGTTAAAAATTCCCATTATTCTCAATGTAAAACTTAAGGTGGCTTTAAAGTTCTAGTGTTTCTCCTTGATGAAATGTTGTTTAATTAACTAACATGTAATGCTATATATACAAGGTGTGGGTTTTTTTGATTCTGTTAAAGTCTCTAGTTTACTTCCTTTTTCTTTTCAATCTATTTCGAGTTATCTTATGCTAAAAAGGGTAAACTATACTAATCAATCCACAATTTATATAACTAATAAGTTAGAATTGCAACTAAACTAAATGGATAAAATATGAACTAAAAATGCAAAATGCAGAAATAGAGTAAAAATACATGAAAATAGCAATGTATAAGTACTGCAAAATAGAAATAAAAAGAAAAATACAGAAAAATAACAAAATAAATAAAAAGAGTATGTAGTGGTTCACCAAAAAAGAACGCCAGAGATGGCGACCTCCCCACACTTAAAATGTAGCATCGTCCCTGATGCTCACTCAAGCAGGGTGTGAAGGGGTGTCATCACTGGAAGGACGGGTAGCTGGGGTCTCTGAGGTGGTGATCTGAGGGTCTGACTGCTGTGGAAGGGGTGCTGACTGAAGGGGGATCTCAGGGTCTACAGCCTGAATCTGAGGTGGAGCCTCCTGAAGGTGTGCTGCCTGCTGGGTGCCTGCCTGCTCTGCCTCACTCTGTGGATGGGTCCCTGCCTCGGGATCATCCGCCTTCTCCTCAGATGCCTCGGATGGTATGTCAGGCTCGGAGGGGATGTCGCCAGATCGTATCATTAGCTTTAGGTGCTCATAGCGTCGCTTGTTGCGATGCTCCATCTGGTCAAGCCGTCGAGACAGACGGTGCACTAGATGATAGATGGGCTCTGGGGTAAGTGGAGGTGCAGTGGTGGTGGCAGGTGTAGCTGTAGAGGAAGAGGGGCCGACAGATGGTGTGGCAGTGTCACCAGGAGCAGTGAGGACTAGAGGTCTGTAGCCTAAGGCCAGAAAGTTTCTCCTGTGTGGGATAATCTTCTTGCATTCTGCAGCAGGTGGCCTCTCATCGGCATCCTCCCAAGGCACGTCAGCTCGACAGCCCAGCTGTGTAACCAAATAGGGAAAGGGAAGAGTGCCTCGGACGTGGACCTTGGCCATGTAGAACCGGATAAAGCGTGGCAGGTACAGGTCCTTACCCTCCATCACACACCATAGGAGGGTGATCATAGCGGCAGGTATATCGGTCTCGTGAGTACTCGGCATAATGAAGTTGCTAAGTATCTGATGCCACAGCCGAGCCTCATCATTCAAGTATAAACTTCATAAAGCGCATGTCTTCCTCAGCTTTCTGATAACCATCTGGCTGATCAGATTTAGGCAGAAGCTTTAGAACATCTTCAATTGCCTCTTCAGTAACCAGAATTTGCTTCCCTCTGAGGTTCACTGCATCTAAGGAGGTCTTCAAGTAATTGCAGTAGAATTCTCTAACCCAAGATGCATTGACCTCAGTCAAGGGTCTCTCTAAGAAGAACCAACCTCTTTGTTTGATCTGGTCAGAAGTGTATTGCTGGAGTTCTTCTGGGATCTTTAAGGTCCTTTCCAGGTATAGGTTCCTGGAGGTTGCAAACACCGGATACTTTAGCTCACAGTATCGGTTTGTAAATTTTATTGGATCAGTGGCAGGAAGCAGTTGGTCAGCCTTCTCCTGTAGGGTAAAGTTTTTCTCCCGCAAGGAGGCATCATGCATGAGATCTATGATAGACATAGATGATTCTCCTCTTTTCTGTTTGCCAGTAGTAGCCTTGCCTTTTCCTTTTCTTTGGCTGGCAGACATCCTGAAAAACAGAAAACCAGGATATATATAAAAATAGGAAAGCAAATAGGCAAATAATCAAAGAAAACACAAAGTGGCAAAGAAGCAATAGGATAAGGAAATGAGTTAATTAAATGTGCATTAAGGATTGCATAGGAGTTAAAAGTCCGAAAAGAAGAATTCACAATCCAAAATGTAATTGAATTCATGTTAAATAGAAAAATTATCATTTTGCCATGGTTAAAAGGTTAAAAGAAAGTGAAATGAAATCAGAAGAGAAGTTTGAAAGGTTAGGTTGGTGAGAATTGAAAAAGTGTTTAGGAAGTTAAAATTAGGGAATTAGTGAAAAGTGGGTTAAAGTAAGTGGCATAATGAAAATATTCCAAGTAACAAGGATTCACAGGTAGGAACTATAAGTAACTCATAACCAAACAAGGAAAACAGGTTGATGCTGATTCAAATAGATATAGAGAAAGCAAAAATTTGGAATCAAAACATCATAAATGCAGTTTATGAACCAGGAAATAAAAAAGGATAAGAAAGCATGCCCTGGTATTCATGAAATGGTTTGGTTAAAGCAGAGGAAAACAGAGTTCAAAATGCCAAAACCAAAACATGAATGAAAATATTTTACAGAAATTTGGGCAGCATTTCGGCTAAAATTGGATTGTCCAAGAAAATAAACAGCAATCGAATAGTTCATATGAATTAAAATTAAAGCTTGCAATTACATATAAAGAATATAAACATGAAAATTCATTGTAAAGAGCAGCATGAAACAAGAAATCACAGCATATAAACATTACAAACATCACAGCAACAGCAGAATTGCAAATTTGATAAAACAGAAACATGAACAGTGCAAGTAAACAGGCCTAAATCCACTAACCACATCCTAGGCTACCTAACAACCTAAAATCCACTACAACATGCATATCTAACTAGCCTAAACATGAACATAAATAGAAAATAATGAAATAACGACTAAGGATAGAAGGGTGGCGTTCGTCGGAACATGGTAGGCCGAATAAGGAGAGTGGGCAGAAAGGTGGCTAGGGGTGGTGGTGACGTG
The DNA here is from genome assembly GCF_000816755.2 of Arachis ipaensis. Lineage (NCBI taxonomy): Eukaryota > Viridiplantae > Streptophyta > Magnoliopsida > Fabales > Fabaceae > Arachis > Arachis ipaensis. The sequence goes on from NC_029785.2 coordinate 87,915,352, forward strand.
GTCTGGCGCGGCGGCTGGCGGTGGTGGGCACGGCTGTTCGGGGCAGGGGGAAAGAAGGGATGGGTAATGGGGTAGGGGGTAAGAGGGGAAGGGAGGGGGATGGTGGTGGTTGGATTGGAGAGGAAGAGAGGGAGGAGAGAGTTTCAGGGGGGCACGACTGATAGGGTTAGCGTGACTGGGGTGGTTATAATTTTAAATCCACGCGATCGCGTGGGGCACGCGGTCGCGTGGCTAGAGCGGAATGGGAAGTGACGCGATTACATGGAGGGCAAAAAAGATTGAATGAAGCGATCGCCTAGCGCATGCGATCGCGTCGCTGGGATTCGTGCTAAACGCACGAATCCAGTGTCGTTTCAGCGCAACTCTCTGTCTCCTTTGGGGTGTTCATGCAATCCATGCGACGCGGTCGCGTGGGATTGGTTGTGTGCAAGTGACGCGATCGCGTGGGTGACGCGATTGCATGGGTCATTTGTGCGAAACGCACAATGGCCGCACGATTCCAGCCAAACTTTCTGGACGTTGGATCTTTGCGCCGATCTCCAGGTCACGCGGCCGCGTGGATGACGCGGTCGCGTGGGAAGTGTATTTTCGCCCTTTGACGCGATCGCATGGATGATGCGGTCGCGCGGAGCACCTTCTTTTTTTTTTATGCAGTATGCAGAATGCAATGATTAATATGAATGCGATGCGAATTTCCATGTTCAATATTATAAAATAAAATAAAACTTGAAAACAAACAAAACAAAATAAAAATTGAATAATGAACGATCATACCATGGTGGGTTGTCTCCCACCTAGCACTTTTAGTTAAAGTCCTTAAGTTGGACATTGGAGGGGCTTCCTGTTATGGCGGCTTATGTTTAAATTCATCCAAAAATTTCCACCAATGCTTGGAATGGCAATAGCCTCAGGGGTCCCAAACTAGGCATGTAAAGCTCCTGAGCAGCTTCAAACAAATTTTTAGGCTCCTGGAATGACGAATGTCGGAATAGATTCCAGGATCCCAAACTTTGCTTTTAAATTCGCCTCCGTCTTGATCTATACTTTTCCATCCGGGCGGTTTAGAAAGTAGATTCTCACCATGGTGACCAAACATTTTCCGAGATCCATTCAATTGAACATGATACCAATCCGTGCACTTCAAGTTGAAGCGTGGAACCTTGTTGAACCTTGTGCACCAGCTCTGAGCACGAGCCATTTCCCTCTTACTCTTAAAGCCGCAAAGAGCTCTAAGCTGGCCATCTGTTTTAAGCAAACCGTATTTAAGTGAAAAATTAAAGTTAAAGGTCAAGGATTGTACCCACTTGAAGCTTGTATTGGGTGGTAATGGCCTTGGGGATTGTGCACTGTCCTCCTTAGCATCAACTGTAACGTCATTGACGGAGTTCTCCTCAGCTCTGAATTCCCATGGAGGTTAAGCGTCTCCTAGATCTTCAACCAACTCTTCTTCAAGCCTGGTTCTTTCAAACTGAATTCAATACTCCACACAAATTATCCAATCAAATTAGCATATCCAGTAAATAACATTTTCCGAACCAGCTTGCAACAATGTCCATCATCTTCAAATAAATCTTAAGTCAACAACCAAATTAAGAAATCAATGTAACCCGGAATTTAGGTAACATGCATAGCCTCAAACCAAAATCAACCTCATCAATTAATCACTTACAACAATGAAACCAGCCACAATCACAGCCAAGTCAGAATCAATAACTCATGACACAGAAAATTAGTCTAACCATTAATAAATTATTTATATACTCTTAAAGGTTACTATATTATTTCAGAAAATCACAGGTTCTCAAAACAGTTTAATCCCTTAGTTCCAATCCTTCAATAACCACTTAAACCAATCTCAACTAGTCACAAGTAAACTTCACAGCCATTCCCATACATCAAATATCCAATTCAACATCAAACAAGTCAATAATTCACTCAAAATCAAAATCTCAACCAATTCATCGCAGAATCAATAATTCAGTCACATTTCACAACCGCATCTAATTTCAATTATAATTCAAAGAAACCACAACCACATTTCAACCAATTCAGCAATATCACATGAAATCAGAATTGTCAACAAATCCATTAAAATTAGAAAACTAATACCAGTCATAGCATTAACCAATCAAAATTCAAACTCAACTCATCAATCATCAACATGTCAGTTTTTCAAAATAAGTAACTCATCATATTTTCAATTTAGTAAGTAACACAAGCTTAATCACCATTCACTACCATATTAATTCAAATCATAACTCAGAAAAATTGCAATAGCTAACCATTCTCAAACACATTTCAAGTCATTCATGTAAATTAAGAAGTCCTTAATTATTATTAACCATTTGCACTTATCTAATTAACTTTTTAGGCATTCTAAATTAAAAACGTTAAATCCCCTACCTCAATGTCGCATTAACAACGCAATTAAACCAAGCAGCAGCCTCGGGGACGTTTTTCCTATGAGTTCCCTTTCTCTGGCAACAACACAGCAGTCGGGACCTACGTAGCAGCATCAAAATCATCAAGAGCGGCTCCAACATTGGTTCCCGGCGACTCCAATAGCACTAGCAATCTCCAAATAGAGCCGGCAGCAACGTGAGGTGGTCACGGCAGCAATCAGAAACGGTGAATTCTAAATTGATAACAGCAAAAATTTTGGAAACTCCATGCTAACTCAAACTGAAGCAAGAGCCAGAATGCCTTACCTCAATTAGACAATAATAACAAAACGAGGAAACGGCGACAGCAGGAACGGCAGCCCAGGGGTGACGGCGATGCGGCTCCACCACTGGTGACCAAGAAGCACGGCAGAGGCGTTTACCCCACTCAACGGCGTTCTCTCCCTCAACTGGCCTTCCTCCACCCATAAGCTCCTCTCTCAGCGGACCAGAGAAGCCGAAACGGAGCTCCATCGTGACTCTCTGCTTTGGACGGCGACGCACAGCGGTGAGACCCGGCGGCGGCGGCGCTATGGCTCAACAACGGTGGCACGAACGGCAACGCGAACAGCTCGCCTTCCACCTCGCACCACTCCACCTCAGTCTCGCTCAAACCCAACGTCGTTCTCCCCTGCTCCTTCGAGCACGATGGGAAAGGACCCACAGCAGTGCAGCGGGTCGCGCTCCTCCAGCATCGCACCTTCTCCCTCCCCCTCTCAGTGACAGCGGCGCGACTCATGGTTCCATGGACGAGATGACACCGTGAAGCAGCTCGGCGGCGAGTTCCGTGGAGGCGGCAGTGACGGCGAACCTGATGGTGACGAGAGGTGCGGCAGAGCGAGCGGAGCTGGACGATGGCTAGGCGCGGCTCACTCTTCTCCGGTTTCCCCCTCCCCTGGTTCACCCCTGACTCCTCACTCTCCCTCTCTGATGTTCTGTTTCTGAAGCATGTATTACGTTGGAGGGGTGTTTTGGGTGGCTGGGATAAGAAATTAGGGTTAGAGTTTCTAGGATTTGGGAATTAGGATTTCTGATTCAATTTGGGAATTTAGGTTTAGGAATTAGGGATTTTATAAAGTAATATGGATAAACATGAATAGATATTTTGATAAAATTGGAGGGTAGAGAAATTTTAAAATCAAATATACTCTATTAAAAATATTTAGGAAAATTATTTATCAACATATTGCTAAGTTCAATCAATTATTTCTAATTTAAATTATAAAATGAATAAGTTAATTATATTTTGTAAAGTGCAATTTAAATTCAAATATGAATTTTCTAAATTAAATCATACAAATCTCTATTATTTTTCTATCTCTGAAACTTTAATTTTAATTTATAAAATAATTAATTATAATATAAATTATACATAAATATTAATTGACTTAAACTTAAAGTATTTATAAATATCAATCTAATCATTTCTAATAAAATAATTTCTAGGAGTTCAAATTAATAACATATTTCATTCAAAATAGATTTATTTAAATCAAATTATACAATTCTTCTTATTTTTTAATTATCAAAATTATAATTTCAATTATACCAAATATCTAATAAAACCTATATAAAAATTCTAATTAATTTAAACTCCAATTATCATGAAACTCCATTTAATTACCTTTAGCAAAATAATTTTCTTAAAATAAATCACAAATAATTAATTATTTGATTTTCAAAAACTAGGGTTGTTACACCCGATATGCCCATAGGACTTGGGGGAGCTCTTCGGCCCAGGCTCCCTTTGCGTCCTGTAGTCTCCGTTTTAACCCGGCTAGTTTGACTTTGTTGGCAGCTTCTGCCTGTCTATTAGCTTGTGGGTGTTCTACGGATGTGAATTGGTGCTCTATTTTCAAGTCGACTACCAAGTTCCTGAAACCTGTATCAGTGAATTGAGTGCCATTATCCGTGGTGATGGAGTATGGGACCCCAAACCTTGTAATATTGTTCTTGTATAGAAATTTCCGACTTCTTTGTGCAGTGGTATTAGCTAGGGGCTCTGTCTCAATCCATTTTGTGAAATAGTCTACCCCTACAATGAGGAACTTGACTTGTCCCAATCTTTGGGAAAAGTGTAACAACCCTAGTTTTTGAAAATCAAATAATTAGTCATTTGTGATTTATTATATTTGTTGATAACTTTATTTTAAGAAAATTATTTTACTAAAGGTAATTAAATACATTTTCATGATAATTGAAGTTTAAATTAATTAGAATTTTTATATATTCTTTATTAGATATTTGGTATAATTGAAATTATAATTTATATGTTCATTTTATATTTTAAATTAGAAATAATTGATTGAACTTAGCAATATCTTGATAAATAATGTTCCTAAATATTTTTAAGAGAGTATATTTGATTTTAAAATTATCCTACCCTTCAATTTTATCAAAATATTTATTCATATCTATCCATATTACTTTATAAAATTCCTAATTTCTAACCCTAATTCCCAAATCAAACTCAAAAACCCTAATTTCCCCAAATTGAAGAACCCTAACCCTAAACCCCATTTGCTTCAGCCGCACCCCACCCTTCTTCAGCGTAACACACTCACCCCTAATCCCCAAGTCAGCGTCGTTACTTTCCCCCCCATCACATACCCTCACCTCAGCTCCACGCGTGCTCAGTCTCACCACCCTCTCATCAACGCAACACATATGCACAGTTCCACACTCATCGATGGAAAAGAAGGAAGACGCCGCTGCCATCGCGCCGTGCCGCCGTACTCCACGTCGTTGCTGTCGCCGTTCGTGGAGGAAGAGAAGTCAAGCGTGCCAGAGAAGAGTGCGTTCAAATGTGGTTTTTGATAAGTAAGGTTGTTGAAAATGCTTAAGGCAGAATTTCTGCATGCATGACAGTAGAAAGAATCAGTTTCTGGGAGCATCCCAGCTCATATACTTGAATGAAACTATTTTTGCATGAAACTTTAGTGTGTTTTGAGCATCTCATAAAAAATTCAGAATTTATTGATGAGTATTTTGGGAGAAATGAATTTTTGAAGATTGAAGGTTTCTGCAGAAAATTCTGTTTCTTTACTGCAGAAGCACCAACTTCCAACTCACTTAACTTTCAATTCTGGTAAGTATTTGAGCTGAAACCAACGGCATTTTCAAGTTTCCTGTGTCCACAATCTTCATTTTAAATTTCATGTCAATATCCTATTTAACCAAGTAGATATGTTGAAAAGAGTATGGATAACTCACTGGATTTTGGAAACCGAATTCTAAAAGGCCTGGCTGTGTTTGTCACTTCATAACTTTTTCATATGACATGGTATTAATCTGGAATTTAATTCAATAAAAAGCTAAAAGAGTCTTGTTTGAGGTCGTGAATTTTGAAAGGCATTGGGTGGAAACTGGAGTTTTAAGGAATTTATCAAACTTACTACTTGCTGCTGTTTTTCTGCATTTTCTTAGGAAACAATAACAGAATTTTAAGAGAGATGGTACAAGTTTTCATTGTGACCAAATTACCTCAATACCAAGTTTCTTGGAATACTAGTTTATTGAGTTTAATTTTGAAAGAATCCTATGATAAATGAAAGTTAATTACGAATTGATGAGGTGAAAGTTGAATTGATGGATTATGTGGGAATTGTGGGTTATGACTGAACTGTTGGCTATTGTAAATTGTGAATTTTCTGATTGATTTGAGAACCTCTTATTTGGTAGTTGTTGAGGAAAGGGGGACACTTTTTGAGAAAGAGGGAACCCGAAAGGGTGGCAAAGTCCAAGTTTTAGGGGAGATGCTGCCGAATTTTCATAAAAATCTAGATTCTGTTTTAAAATGTGATTTAGAAAAAGATTTGGACTTGAGAGGTTCTACGAATTGGTTCTTGATTTATTAAGAAATTGGTGTTTTGAGTTAAACTGTTTAATAAAAGTTCATGTTACCTGATTGATTTAAATATGAAGGTAGGGATGGTGGTTTTGTCCCGCCTGCAGTGAGGATGGTGGTTTTGTCCCGCTCACATTGATAAATTATTTGGCAAGGACGGTGGTTTAAATCCCGCTTGCGTGTTCCGGGCAAGGATGGTGGTTTAGTCCCGCTTGCTTGTGGAACCTACGGATAAGGATGGTTGAATCCCGCTTATCCGAGTCGGGTCTGGCAACATAACCGACGCGTGAGCTCATGGCCAGTAGGACAGGCATGCATCATATGCATTTATATGACATTGTTTGGGTGTGCATATTATAATTGGTTTGCCTATGTGAATAATTATGTTAATTGCTAATTGCTCTACTTGATATAACTGCTTGATTGTGTTTGAACTTTTTTACTTGTGTTTGTGGCTGAGAATTGGTTGGATTGTGATGAATTGGTTGTTGATTGAGCTGCTTGGGCCTAGGGCCGTGGTTGATTATGAGATGGGCTGAATGTTGTGTTTCGTTGTGTTTTCGGTTTAGAAAAGTATAAAAAACCAAACTGGTTTAGCATAGACTTAATGAACCTATGCTTGGAACAGTTTGATCATTCATACTGTCTAGGAAAAAGTTTTAAAAAGGCTTTTGGATTTAGGATGAAATATAGTTTTCTTGAGTATGTTAATTATTTGCATTTTATTTCATTACTTTTACGGCATTTCCATTCCCTACTGAGAACGTGTGGTTTGTTCTCACCCCAAAATCTTCCACCCTTTCAGTGACACAGGTTTGAAAATTCAGTTTGAAGCTGCGGGCAATTCTAGAATTTACTTACGAGTTAAGTTTATGACTTGAGTTTCTTTCATAGAATTCCCTCGCTCTTACTGCTTAAGGTTTTATTTTATGCAGAGGGATAGGAGTTGTACCTGAATTTTATTTAAATTCTTTTGTATAATATTACTATTATTAATAATTATGTGATTATTATTACTTGGTGATGTTTGCTATATGATTTTAATTAATAAAAACAAAAATTTCTGGTATTTTTACTAAAATTGAATCGCGATATCGAACTAAAGGCTTAATAGTAAATAGTTAATAAGGAAAACAGGTCAGTAGCGCCTTACTTTTGGTACGATCATGACGTATTGGAAGTTGGGTCGTTACAATATGGTATCAGAACAGTTTGTTCCTGTTAGAGCCTTGGGAATGGACTGACTTTGCTTCACTGCATACTCTGAGTGTCTGTCATGCTTTGTGACTTGTTCTGATAACAAGAGTTTGGGTTTTATATGCATGACTGTCTGATGATTAATGCTGTTAGGTTACCATTTCATACTTCATGGTATTAGGTCTGGCCAACTTAATACTAATGATTTATGTATATGGGAACACTAATAGGTTATCATAGACGAAATAGAAGTTATAAGTGATGCGATTCACGTGGTTTGGGAGCGTTAGAAGTTAGGAAGTTAGTTTCGATTCAACGTATAATCTGTATTCGTGCCACATGAACTCGTGCCATCCTTTTCTTCGTTGCTTTCATTGGAATTCTCTGGTTTGAATTTTCTCCTTAAAATGTGATTTGATTGTTTCCCAACCATACCTTGTCATTCTTGTATAATTTTGCTTGCCTATGAATCTGACTCTTTGAATGTTCATCCTTGACATTGCCTATACTTTTGTCCATATATTCTGCTTTCTTTGATTAGAGTTTGAACTTATTTTATTCTAGCAATTTTCGAGGGCGAAAATTTTTTTAAGGTCGGTAGAATGTAACAACCCTAGTTTTTGAAAATCAAATAATTAGTCATTTGCGATTTATTATATTTGTTGATAACTTTATTTTAAGAAAATTATTTTACTAAAGGTAATTAAATACATTTTCATGATGATTGAAGTTTAAATTAATTAGAATTTTTATATATTCTTTATTAGATATTTGGTATAATTGAAATTATAATTTTGGTAATTGAAAAATAAGAAAGAATTGTATAATTTAATTTAAATAAATTTTATTTTTAATGAATTATGTTATTAATTTGAACTCCTAGAAATTATTTTATTAGAAATAATTAGATTTATATTTATAAATACTTTAAGTTTAAGTCAATTAATATTTATGTACAACTTTATTATAATTAATTATTTAATAAATTAAAATTAAAGTTTCGGAGATAGAAAAATAATAGAAAGTTATATCATTCAATTTAAATAATTAATATTGAGTTTCAACTATATTTTATAAAAATGTGATTAATATGTTCATTTTATATTTTAAATTAGAAATAATTGATTGAGCTTAGAAATATGTTGATAAATAATGTTCCTAAATATTTTTAAGAGAGTATATTTGATTTTAAAATTATCCTACCCTTCAATTTTATCAAAATATCTATTCATATCTATCCATATTACTTTATAAAATTCCTAATTTCTAACCCTAATTCCCAAATCAAACTCAGAAACCCTAATTTCCCCAAATTGAAGAACCCTAACCCTAAACCCCATTTGCTTCAGCCGCACCCCACCCTTCTTCAGCGTAACACACTCACCCCTAATCCCCAAGTCAGCGCCGTTACTTTCCCCGCCATCAGATACCCTCACCTCAGCTCCACGAATTCTGCAAATTTCAACACTTTGAGGTAGGGGATTTAACGTTTTTAATTTAGAATGCTTACAAAGTTATTTGGATAAGTGCAAATGGTTAACAATGGTTAAGAATCTCTTAGTTGACATGAATGGCTTGAAATGGGTTTGAAGTTAGTTAATTGTTGTGATGATTCTGAGCTGTGATTGAATTTAGATGCTGCTGTGATTAATGATTAATTTAGTATAATTTATTAAATTGAAATATGCCGAGTTAATTATTGAAAAGCTGTGGTATGGATAACTCATGAATTGAGTTTTGATTATTGCTGTGAATGTAATTAGTTTTGTTGTTATGAGAGACTAATTGATAGAAATAAGCTTGGTTTGAGGTTGTGAAATTTGGAATAAGTTTGATGATGTTTTAGTGCTTCAATTGGATTATTGAATTCAGGTCAAGGCTGCAAATGTCTTTGGACTTTGTTGCGAGTGTTTGAAGTTGTAATTGATATTGTTTTCTCTGATATGGATGGAATTGAGTTGAATTATAACTGTAGTTGGTGATTGATTTGATGATTGTGCGTACTGAATGTTGTAAGGGATAGAATAAATGGTGTTACTTTTGTTGCTGAACTTGCTGGTGTGAATTGATGAGTTATTGTGCTTTTGAATGATGATGAGTGTATATGGAAAATTATGCTTGGCATAGTGTAGAAAAGAAAAGGTTTGATGATGCTTAAGTACTTGACATCGTGTGAATTATTGATTTTGGGTTCTTGGGCTGTGTTGGCAATGAAGACAATTTTGAATAACTAGAAAGAGGTTAAACGTGTGATTTTGGAAGGGTTATACGTTCAAATGTGGTTTTTGATAAGTAAGGTTGTTGAAAATGTTTAAGGCAGAATTTCTGCATGCACGACAGTAGAAAGAATCAGTTTCTGGGAGCATCCCAGCTCATATACTTGAATGAAACTATTTTTGCATGAAACTTTACTGTGTTTTGAGCATCTCATAAAAAATTCAGAATTTATTGATGAGTATTTTGGAAGAAATGAATTTTTGAAGATTGAAGGTTTCTGCAGAAAATTCTGTTTCTTTACTGCAGAAGCACCAACTTCCAACTCACTTAACTTTCAATTCTGGTAAGTATTTGAGCTGAAACCAACGGCATTTTCAAGTTTCCTGTGTCCACAATCTTCATTTTAAATTTCATGTCAATATCCTAATTAACCAAGTAGATATGTTGAAAAGAGTATGGATAACTCACTGGATTTTGGAAACCGAATTCTAAAAGGCCTAGCTGTGTTTGTCACTTCATAACTTTTTCATATGACATGGTATTAATCTGGAATTTGATTCAATAAAAAGCTAAAAGAGTCTTGTTTGAGGTCGTGAATTTTGAAAGGCATTGGGTGGAAACTGGAGTTTTAAGGAATTTATCAAACTTACTACTTGCTGCTATTTTTCTGCATTTTCTTAAGAAACAATAACAGAATTTTAAGAGAGATGGTACAAGTTTTTATTGTGACCAAATTACCTCAACACCAAGTTTCTTGGAATACTAGTTTATTGAGTTTAATTTTGAAACAATCCTATGATAAATGAAAGTTAGTTACGAATTGATGAAGTGAAAGTTGAATTGATGGATTGTGTGGGAATTGTGGGTTATGACTGAACTGTTGGCTATTGTAAATTGTGAATTTTCTGATTGATTTGAGAACCTCTTATTTGGTAGTTGTTGAGGAAAGGGGGACACTTGTTGAGAAAGAGGGAACCCGAAAGGGTGGCAAAGTCCAAGTTTTAGGGGAGATGCTGCCGAATTTTCATAAAAATCTAGATTCTGTTTTAAAATGTGATTTAGAAAAAGATTTGGACTTGAGAGGTTCTACGAATTGGTTCATGATTTATTAAGAAATTGGTGTTTTGAGTTAAACTGTTTAATAAAAGTTCATGTTACCTGCCCGCCTTCAGTGAAGATGGTGGTTTTGTCCCGCTCACATATTGATAAATTATTTGGCAAGGACGGTGGTTTAAATCCCGCTTGTGTGTTCTGGGCAAGGATGGTGGTTTAGTTCCGCTTGCTTGTGGAACCTACGGATAAGGATGATGGTTGAATCCCGCTTATCCGAGTTGGGTCTGGCAACATAACCGACGCGTGAGCTCATGGCCAGTAGGACAAGCATGCATCATATGCATTTATATGACATTGTTTGGGTGTGCATATTATAATTGGTTTGCCTCTGTGAATAGTTATGTTAACTGCTAATTGCTCTACTTGATATAACTGCTTGATTGTGTTTGAACCTTCTTACTTGTGTTTGTGGCTGAGAATTGGTTGGATTGTGATGAATTGGTTGTTGATTGAGCTGCTTGGGCCTAGGGCCGTGGTTGATTATGAGATGGGCTAAATGTTGTGTTTGGTTGTGTTTTCGGTTTAGAAAAGTATAAAAAACCAAACTGGTTCAGCATAGACTTAATGAACCTATGCTTGGAACAGTTTGATCATTCATACTGTCTAGGAAACACTTTTAAAAAGGCTTTTAAATTTAGGATGAAATATAGTTTTCTTGAGTATGTTAATTATTTGCATTTTATTTCATTACTTTTACGGCATTCCCATTCCCTACTGAGAACGTGTGGTTTGTTCTCACCCCAAAATCTTCCACCCTTTCAGTGACAGGTTTGAAGATTCAGTTTGAAGCTGCGGGTGATTCTAGAATTTACTTACGAGTTAAGTTTATGACTTGAGTTTCTTTCATAGAATTCCCTCGCTCTTACTGCTTAAGGTTTTATTTTATGCAGAGGGATAGGAGTTGTACCTGAATTTTATTTAAATTCTTTTGTATAATATTATTATTATTAATAATTATGTGATTATTATTACTTGGTGATGTTTGCTATATGATTTTAATTAATAAAAACAAAAATTTCTGGTATTTTTACTAAAATTGAATCGCGATATCGAACTAAAGGCTTAATAGTAAATAGTTAATAAGGAAAACAGGTCAGTAGCGCCTTACTTTTGGTTCGATCATGACGTATTGGAAGTTGGGTCGTTTCAGAAAGAGTCCGAGGAGGTCTAGCCCCCACTTTGCGAACGGCCAAGATGATATTACGCTAATGAGCTTTTTCGGTAGAGCGATGTGGAAGTTAGCATGCTTCTGACATGGCGGACATGTCTTGACGAATTTCGTCGCTTCTCTTTGTAAGGTTGGCCAGAAGAATCCATCTCGTAGTACCTTTTTGGAAAGAGCTCGTGCCCCCAAGTGGTTGTCACACATGCCACTGTGTACTTCTTACAGGACTTCCCTTGTATTGGAGGTCGGTACGCATTTTAGGAGGGGTGTTAAAATCCCTCTCCTATATAGGATGTTGCCCACTATAGTGTAGTACTACACTTCTCGTATTAACCTCTTTGCCTCCTTTTTATCTGCGGGTAGTGCCTCTGACTTGAGGTAATTGATTATTCCTGAACTGATATGGTTAGAACCTTTTCTTCCTCTGAGATTGATGGGTTTTGCAGCGTTTCTTGGATGAGGCTTCTATTATTGCCCCCTGGTTTGGTGCTGGCTAATTTTAAGAGGGCATTAACTCAGGCATTTTGCTCTCGGGGTATATGTTGGATATTCCCCAAGTTGTCCGAGCTGTTCTCTGGTTTTGTCCAGGTACTTTTTCTTGGTGGGATCCTTAGTTTGGTAGTTCCCTTCTATTTGTGAGATAACTATTTGTGAATCACCGAAGATGGTGAGTTTTTGAACTGCTATCTCCTTAGCCAGCCTCAAACCAGCCAGTAATTGATGCACGAAAAACTTGTCTCATAACAAATTTCCTTCAGCAAGTGTACCGAATTTGTCGTCAAGTAAAAACTCACAATAGAGTGAGGTCGAATCCCACAGGGATTGATTGATCAAGCAACTTTAATTAGATGAATGTTCTAGTTGAGCGAATCAGAATTTAAGTTGAGAATTGCAGAAAATTGAATGGCGGGAAAGTAAATGACAGAAAAGTAAATGCTAGAAATAAAGAGCTGAATGTAGATGACGGAAAGTAAATTGCAGAANCTTCCCAAGTTGTCAAGCTTTCCCTTGGGAAAGATTCCAACCACTTGGCTGCCTTATCCCTGAGTGAGAATGGAAATAAAAGCAGTCTATAGGTGTCAGGATGAACACCATTAGACTTAACTGTGTCACATATTCTCAGGAAGGTGGTTAAATGTTGATTTAGGTCCTCTTGGACACTTCCTCCGAACGAACAGTTGTTCTGCACAAGGGTGATGAGCTATGGATTCAGTTCAAAATTGTTGGCATGGATGGTTGGCTTTTGAATGCTACTTCCATAGTTTCCTGGGTTTGGATTGATATAAGAGCCTAAAACTCTTCTATCATCCCCAGTATGATTTGCTCGACCTCTTCCGCCAAGGTTGTGAGCCTCTTCTTTATGATGGTTTTCCATGTTTTCTTCCATATTTGGTTCAAAGTATTCCTCAAAGTGTTCCTCCTCTTCTTCAGCACCAACTACACGTTTGTCTCTTGCCTCCCTCCTTAGTCTAACGAAGGTTCTCTCAGGTTCAGAATCAAAGGAAGTTGAAGCCCCGCTTCTTCTCCCTGTCATACAACCAACAAGTACAAGCAAAGAGAATAGGTGCAGAAAGTATATCTGTCAGAATTACTGTTAGTGTGAGTGATGCAATATATCAAACAGTTAGTGGGTTAGTGAGATGAAATGTAAATAACAGAAAAAAAAGTAGGGGGAAAGGAAGAAATTAACTAAAACAGGAAGTAAATAACTCAAACAGAAATTTAAATCAAACAAAATAAACTGCTCAATCTAGTCATCCTCAAATCTAATCATTGTTGATGCACAATCAATCCCCGGCAACGGCGCCATAAACTTGATGCACGAAAAACTTGTCTCATAACAAATTTCCTTCGGCAAGTGTACCGAATTTGTCTTCAAGTAAAAACTCACAATAGAGTGAGGTCGAATCCTACAAGGATTGATTGATCAAGCAACTTTTATTAGAGGAATGTTCTAGTTGAGCGAATCAAAAATTGAGTTGTGAATTGCAGAAAGTTAAATGCGGGAAAGTAAATGACTGAAAGTAAATTGCAGAATCTTAAATGGGAATGGGGGAATTGCTCATAAATGTAAATGACAGAAATTAAAGAGAATGGGTAAGATCAGAAATGGAAAGTTCATTGGGCTTAGGAGATGTTGCATTCTCCGGATCAATCTCATTTACATCTCTTCCTCAATCAATGCACTCATTGATCTCCTTGGAAATCTTAAGTGATTGAATTACAATTTCTTGTAATTCAATCTCTCAAATCTTGATCAATAGCCAATTCCTTGGTCAATTGCTCATGAGAAGAGATGAAATATGGTCACTGATTATACCACATGCATTTCCCAAATCAAGCATTGAGAGGATTATAGTCACATATCCATCCAAACCCAATTTGGTCCAGCATGAGAAAGCATTTCTAGCTTGATCTCTTCATTCTTCTTCCAAGGTTCAGAAGAGATCCAAGTCTGAATAGTTTCTTTTCTAAGATAACTACCCAATTGGATGAAGATTGAAAGCTTTCAAGTAAAATCAATAGAAAAGATAGAAGAAGAATAATGAAAACTAGTATTGATCCATCAAATTACAACAGAGCTCCCTAACCCAATGAAAGGGGTTTAGTTGTTCATAGCTCTGGAAAATGAAAAAAAAGATGGAGAATACATGATGAAATAAGAAGTGCAGAGAAAGTAAAATACAGAGAGTAGTTCTATGCCAAGTGGCTCCCTCTAATTTCTAACTCCCTTTCTAATTCAAAGCTACTCCTATATATACTACTCTTCTGATCTTCTATTTGGCTCTTCAAGTCTTGGGTATGGGCCTTTAGATCTTGAGTTTGAAGCAGTTATCTTCTTCATTGGGCTTAGTTTTACTTGCAGAGAGAAAGTGTGAAGTGGGCAGAGACTTTAGCTCAGGACGTTAGTGGTGTTAACGTTTAATTGGAAATGTGGGTTCGAGAACGTTAGTGACAATCACCTTTTTCACTAACGTTCCTCACCAAAGTAAGAGCCACGTTAACTCCAACGTTAGTGGCACAGACGTTGCCACTAACGTTGCCTCTTTGTCCTTCGCACACGTTATTGGGACTTACCTTTCCCAACAACGTTGAGAAGTCTCCCCCTTCCCTACATTAGAGTCCACGTTAACTTAGTTAACGTGGCTCTTTTAACGTAGGGTTTCCAACCTTCGAGAACGTTAGTGACACTTACCTTTGTCACTAACGTTCCAATGTGCCCCTATTTCTCACGTTAGAGTCCACGTTAACTTAGTTAACGTGGCTCTTTTAACGTAGGGTTTCCAACCTTCGAGAACGTTAGTGCCACTTACCTTTGTCACTAACGTCCCAATGTGCCCCTATTTCTCACGTTAGAGTCCACGTTAACTTAGTTAACGTGGCTCTTTTAACGTAGGGTTTCCAACCTTCGAGAACGTTAGTGCCACTTACCTTTGTCACTAACGTCCCAATGTGCCCCTATTTCTCACGTTAGAGTCCACGTTAACTTAGTTAACGTGACTCTTAACGTGGGTAATGATGGCTTCGAGAGCGTCATTGGCAGTCACTTTTCTCATTAACTTTGCAAGTTACCTCCCATTCCTTGCTTCCTTTGGTCTTGAAATCAGGCAATAGAGTGCATCAAAGTTCTAGTCCAAGTCATGGGTAATGCAGAATACAATTTGTCACTAAACTCATGCAAAATCCTCATGAAATCATGTAAAGTGCATAATGTATGCTTGAATCAAGGTGTAAGTGAATATCTACCCAAAACTAGCTTATTTCCTAAGAAAATGCATGAAACTATCCTAAAAACAGTAAAGAAAAGGTCAGTGAAACTGGCCAAAATGCCCTGGCATCACAACACCAAACTTAAAGCTTGCTTGTCCCTAAGCAAGTACTGGAAGAAGAGAATGATGAATGGAATGCCAAGAGAAATGAGTCATTCTTGTGGAGGTCATGTCCCTGGTTTTATGGTGGTTTCATGCATAACAAATTAGATTCATTCCTTTACTGGCTTTCAGACCTTTATCATGTCCTAGAATACTCACTGTGATTGCATCCCATGAGACTTTTATTCATTGATCCTTTTATTGTTATTTCAGGGCTTATTTGTGTTCTTAGGCTAAGTGCTCTGTAAGGGGGTGACTCTTTAAGATAAGCTTTTAGCAAACACTCCCGAACCAGTTGGTTCAAGGTGCTAGGTGTTAAGACACCCCTAAGGACTTACTCCCTCAAGTCTCTTTCTCCCATACATACACACCACAGGCATATAGTTTATTTATTTTCTTTTCTTGAGATCTTGGTGTCCAGTACCTCTTTGGGTTACTAAATGCTCTATAGTGAAGGTTACTCTTGATAGTGGACTTTCAGCTGATAATCCCGAGTTAGTTAACCCAAGTTACCAAGTGATAAGGCACCCCTAAGAGCTTATTCATCCAAGTAGATCCCTCACACAGGAGCACCACAGACACATGCCTCAAGATTAAAACCATTGGTGCCTAGCCTTATTGCTCACTCTTTTTCTTTTATTTTTCAACCTTTATTGTTCTTTCCCTTTTTCTTATTAGGATCTTCTTATTTAGCTAGTCTCATGGGGTGTTTCTCAAGCATAGTATTCATGTCAGATAGTTGTCCTCCCACCTGGTGGTTGAACCAATTTAGCTAACTTATGACTATACCATAAACTCATGAACTTACTCTATAGTATGAACTCCTCTCTGGTCTTTTAAAACACTCATTCTCCTTTCATTTGATTCAAAAGGACAAGCATACAAGTAAGCAAAGTAAGGATGCAGTGACATAAAGACTAGCAATCATAGACCTCTTCAACCAAAAATTTAAAAGACATAATTGAAAAAGGTTCCAATTAACGAGTCACTATTGATCAAAAGTGAATTCGGACTTCCAATTTTCAACATTCTAAGTACAATGGAATTAAGTAACAATACAATCTTCGGGTGATGATTTCTAGTTGCCTTCTTTTTTTTTGTCATCATCGTAGTCCTTGCTACCTCACTTTCTTGGGTGAAGGTGCACCATTTCCTCATAAGATTTCTGCAAAGTTATTGGAAGTTGCTTGTTCCCAAAGCACTTGAGAAATAGTTAGCTTGCATGTATGCTTGTGGCTTCTGAACTTAATTTGGTGTGTGAACACCAAACTTAGTTCCTTGCCCAGTGCAAAATATTGCATATATGCAGAGAACCTCATATCTTGTTATTAACAAACAATGATTACCTAAAGTCTAACTACATCTAAGTGGTTTCCCTTGATTGGTTGGAGCTAGCAATGTTCTTTGGGAGTGGAGTGTGATTCTAACTAATATCCTTTGGTGGAACACCAAACTTAGAATTACACTTTCACTCTTGGATTGTGCTGGTGTGGAACACCAAACTTAGCTCCTCGCAATACAGGGGAAACAGCTTGTGACCTTTATTGAAATAAAGCTGAAAAGGAAACTACCTGAGGTTGGGTTGCCTCCCAACAGAGTGCTCTTTTACCGTCGCTAGCTCGACGATTCCTCCTTTATCAGGGTGGTTGGTAATGCTTAAAGTCCTCCCCTCTTGCTGTGGACTTATATCCATTGGTTGTATCAATGATCTCTACATGTTCCAAGGAGAGAACTCTGTTGATAGTGAAGACCTTAGGTAACTGAGATGGTACAGTGGGGAGATTAGGGGGATATCTGGGAAGTAAGCTGAGATCACTTTATCCCCTGGAGAGAAGTCTTCTGTAGGGATCTTCTTGTTCCTCCACCTCCTTGGTACTTTCTTCTTTGTTCCCTTTGATGTTGCCTTACTCTTTGTGACCTCTTCTTCTAAGGGAATTTTGTTGTTGTCTTCACTTGTCTCTGGTGGTTTAGGTTCCCCCAGTTTTTCCTTGAGTTGTGACGACTGCTTATTTCCTTGTTCATCAACTAAGGACTTTTCCAGATGGGTTGGTTGTGCTTCAGTGCTTGCTTCCTCTGTCAGCATCTCATTATGATCTTTTCTTGGTTCTTTGTTCTCTTGGTCTGCTTCTTGTGAGAATTTGAATACATTAAAGCTGAGTCGTTCATCATGGATCCTCAACATTAGCTCCCCTCGCTCCACATCTATGAGTGCTCTGGCTGTAGCTAGGAATGGTCTTCCCAATATGATTAGGTGAGTGTGACTCTTTTCCATGTCCAGGATGACAAAGTCGGTGGAAAAAAAGTATTTCCCAACCTTTACCAACACATTTTCCACCACTCCTATTGCTTGTTTTTGAGTTTTGTCTGCCAGCCTGATGACTACATCTGTGGGCATTATCTCATTGATCTTCAGCCTCTTCACCAGGGATAAGGGCATTAAGTTGATGCTTGCTCCCAAATCGCAGAGTGCTTTATCAAACATTATTTCTCCTATGGCACAGGGGACATAAAAACTCCCTGGATCTTTTCTTTTTGTAGGCAACTGTGGTTGAATGAGGGTACTGCACTCCTTGTTCATCACTATAGTTTGGCCTCCCTTGAGTTAGCTTTTCCTGGAAAGCAGCTCCTTCATATACTTGATGTATGCAGGCATTTGTTGAATAGTCTTGATGAATGGTATGTTGACATGCAGAGATGTAAACAAATCTAGAAACCTTGAGTATATTCTCTTCTCCATAGCACCATTGAGCAGTTGGGAAAATGGTGCATAGAGTCTCAGCAGCTCCTGTTGTGAGATTTCTGGTTCTTGGTAATCTTTTTCCTCCTTCTCTGCTGGGGTGTCTCCAGGTTGTTCTGCCGACTTGTTTGGCTTGTCCTCAGTCTCCTTATTACTTATAGTGACCATCTTGCAATCTTTCCATCTTACTTTCTTTATTTCACCTCTCGGATTCTTCTCTGTGTCACTTGGGAATCCATCTGTGGGTTTGGCAATCTGCTCAGAGAGATACCCCACTTGAGATTCTAACCTCTTGATTGTATCTCCTTGGTTCTTAAAATTTGCTCGTACTTCCTCCTTGAATGCCTTGTTGTCTTGAATCTCTTTGCCTATGCCTTCAAGTAGATTCTCAATCCTTGAGAGTCTGTCATCAAATGATGGTAGATTGGGATTAGAGGTGGAAGGATGAGGTAAGTTATTTTGGTTTTGATATGAATGTGGAGAGGTGTTGTCATGGGGGTGTTGATATGGTCTAGATGTGAAATGTTGATGGGCTGCATTGTTGGGATTTGGGCGCCTTTGATCATGGCCTTGGTCTTGTTGATTTCCCCACCCAAAGTTTGGGTGATTCCTCCAGCCAGAGTTGAGGGGGGTAAAATCTTGCTAAGAATTTATTCACCACATCTTCCCAAGTTGTCAAGCTCTCCTTTGGGAAAGACTCCAGCCACTTGGCTGCCGTATCCTTTAGTGAGAATGGAAATAAGAGAAGTCTATAGGCGTCAGGATGAACACCATTAGACTTCACTGTGTCACATATTCTCAGGAAGGTGGTTAGATGTTGATTGGGGTCTTCTTGGACACCTCCTCCGAACGAACAGTTGTTCTGAACAAGGGTGATGAGCTGTGGCTTCAGTTCAAAATTGTTGGCGTGGATGGTTGGCTTTTGAATGCTACTTCCACAGTTTCCTGGGTTTGGATTGATGTAAGAGCCTAAAACTCTTCTATCCTCCCCAGCATGATTTGTTCGACCTACTCCGCCATGGTTGTGAGTCTCTCCTTCATGATGGTTTTTCATGTTTTCTTCCATGTTTGGTTCAAAGTATTCCTCCTCTTCCTCAGCACCAACTACTCTTTTTCCTCTTGCTTCCCTTCTTAATCTAAAGAAGGTCCTCTCAGGTTCAGAATCAATGGAAGTTGAAGCCCCGCTTCTTCTCCCTGTCATACAACCCACAAGTACAAGCAAGGAAAATAGATACAGAAAGTATTTCTGTCAGAATGACTGTTAGTTTGAGTGATGCAATATATCAAACAGTTAGTGGGTTAGTGAAATGAATGGTAAATAACTAAAAACGAAAAAGTAGGGGGAAGGGAAGAAATTAACTAAAACTGAAAGTAAATTACTCAAAAAGAAAATTAAATCAAACAAAAATAAAATGCACAATCTAGTTACCCTCCAATTTAATCATTGTTGATGCACAATCAATCCCCGGCAACGGCGCCATAAACTTGATGCACGGAAAACTTGTCTCATAACAAATTTCCTTCGGCAAGTGTACCGAATTTGTCATCAAGTAAAAACTCACAATAGAGTGAGGTCGAATCCCACAGGGATTGATTGATCAAGCAACTTTAATTAGAGGAATGTTCTAGTTGAGCGAATCAGAATTTGAGTTGAGAATTGCAGAAAATTAAATGGCGGGAAAGTAAATGACAGAAAAGTAAATGCTAGAAATAAAGAGCTGAATGTAGATGACGGAAAGTAAATTGCAGAATCTTAAATGGGAATGGGGTAATTGCTCATAAAAGTAAATGATAGAAATTAAAGAGAATGGGTAAGATCAGAAATGGGGAGTTCATTAGGCTCAGGAAATGTTGCATTCTCCAGATCAATTTCATTTTCATCTCTTCCTCAATCAATGCACTCATTGATCTCCTTGGCAATCTTAAGTGATCAAATTACAATTCCTTGTAATTCAATCTCTCAAATCTTGATCAATAGCCAATTCCTTGGTCAATTACTCATGAGAAGAGATGAAGTATGGTCACTGATTATACCACATGCATTTCCCAAATCAAGCGTTGAAAGGATTATAGTCACATATCCATCCAAACCCAATTTGCTCCAGCATGAGAAAGCATTTCTAGCATGATCTCTTCATTCCTCTTTCAAGGTTCAGAAGAGATCCATGTTTGAATAGCTTCTTTTCCAAGATAACTACCCAATTGGATGAAGATTGAAAGCTTTCAAGTAAAATCAAGAGAAAAGATAGAAGAAGAATAATGAAAACTAGTATTGATCCATCAAATTACAACAGAGCTCCCTAACCCAATGAAAGGGGTTTAGTTGTTCATAGCTCTGGAAAATGAAAACAAAGATGGAGAATACATGATGAAACTAGAAGTGCAGAGAAAGTAAAATACAGAGAGTAGTTCTATGCCAAGAGGCTCCCTATAATTTCCAACTCCCTTTCTAATTCAAAGCTACTCATATATATACTACTCTTCTGATCTTCTGTTTGGCTCTTCAAGTCTTGGGTATGGGCCTTTGGATCTTGAGTTTGAAGCAGTTATCTTCTTCATTGGGCTTAGTTTTACTTGCAGAGAGAAAGAGTGAAGTGGGCAGAGACTTTAGCTCAAGACGTTAGTGGTGTTAACGTTTAAGTGGAAATGTGGGTTCGAGAACGTTAGTGACAATCACCTTTTTCACTAACATTCCTCACCAAAGTAAGAGCCACGTTAACTAAGTTAACCTGGGAGTTAACGTGGCTCATAGTGGCTTGTGTGGGTTCATTCCAACGTTAGTGACAAAGTTGAGTGTCACTAATGTTGGCTCATCATTCCCTTATCCATGTTAGCTTCCACGTTAACTAAGTTAACCTGGGAGTTAACGTGGCTCATAGTGGCTTGTGTGGGTTCATTCCAACGTTAGTGACAATGTTAGGTGTCACTAACGTTGGCGATCACATTCTTGCTTCATGTTAACTTCCACGTTAACTAAGTTAACGTGGGAGTTAACGTGGCTTATGGAGGCTTGGCCAACGTTATTGATGGTTTAGAAGTTATAGTAAATACTCGTTGCAAGTATAGTTACTAAACCAAGCAATCAACCTTTCTTGCAAATGTTTTGGTTGTCACAAGTAACAAACCCCTAAATAAATTGTTAACCGAAGTATTCAAACCTCGGGTCGTCTTCTCAAGGAACTGCAGGGAAGTATGTTCTTATTATTGGTTATGGAGATTGTAAATTTGGGGTTTCAAGAATGAAGAACAAATATGACAAATAATTTAAATGGCAATTAAAATAAATAAATACTGTAAAGCAAACTTTTGGCAGGGTATGAGAAATTGAAAGTCCAGACTTAGTTATCCTTATCAATAATAATGAAAGTTGAATCTTAATTCCACTTAGTTGACCTTTACTAAAGCAAAGGAAAGTCAAGGAACTAATTAGTTTGATCTTCGAATCCTATTTATTTCCTAAGAAAAAGTTGGGATTATTGAAGTTCAGTTCAATTAGCAAAGATAACAGTTATCAATTATGTTGAGATAAGATAACTCCTGAGTTACTGCTTTCTTAACCAAGACCAAAAGGGAAAAAGTAAATTTGCTGGAATAAAAATGTCTTCAGATTGAAAGCAATGGTGACATAAATAAAAGAAAGCAATAATAAACTGAAATACCTCAAATAACATTAATTCAAATAATCTGGAACATAGAAGAATTCATAAATCAAATGGCAAAAGTAATAATCAACTAAAATAATGGAATGAATAAAAGTGAAAGGGAAGCTTAAAGTAAAGGAGCATTAAACCAGGGATCGAGAGTCACTCCTAAAACTAAGAGAAGTCCTAAATCCTAAGAGAGAGAGAGAGGAGAGAACCTCTCTCAAAACTAAATTTAAATCATGGGAAGTAACTAAATTGGCGAGCTCCATTTGAATGGATGCATTCCCACACTTTATAATCTCTAATCTATGCCTTCTGGACTTGGATTTGGGCCAAAAAGGGCTTCAGAAATCGCTGGGAGCATTTTCTGCAATTTCTGGTGCGTGGCCTCTGTCACGCGTCCGCGTGGGTCACGCGGTCGCGTCATTCAGAGCTTTTCTTGTCACGCGATCGCGTCAGTCATGCGGCCGCGTCATATGTGTTTTGCTTAAGGCGCGCGGTCGCGTCAGTCATGCGGCCGCATCGCTGTTGATTCACGCTTAGCATGCGTCTGTGTCGCCCATGCGATCGCGTGGATGCCAGTTTCTTTAGAAACTCCGTTTTGTGTTTTCCTTCCATCTTTGTATGTTTCCTTTTTCATTCTTTAAGTCATTCATGCCTTAGAAGATCTGAAACTACTCAACACACTAATCACGGCATCGAATGGAAATAAAGGTAATTAAAATAATTGATTTTAAAGCATAGGAAACATGTTTTTCACATACATCCCATAATAAGGAAGGGAAAGTAAAACCATGCAATTAATATGAATAAGCGGGTGAAGGATTGAATAAATCGCTCAAACTAAGCACAAAATGTATCATAAAATATGGGTTTATCAGGGTCCCCTGATCCCTTTCTATTATCACACCTGCGCCACTTGCGGTTTTGTTCGAAGAACCGTCTACGTAGAGATTCTATTTTGTGGGTTTTCCCGGGGTATCAGTGTACTCGGCGAAGAAGTCGGCTAGATATTGTGATTTGATGGCAGTCCGAGCTTTATACTGAAGGTCGAATTCGGACAACTCGACCGTGTAACGACCCAATTTTCAGTACGCCTAGGACATACCAGAAACTGAGTGCTACCAATTTGTCATCCTATACAATATCTATTATTTATTATATGAGCCTGATTCGTTGTTAAAAGCGTAGTTAGTTTGCGAGGTACTTTTTTTTTTTTTGAAAACATTTGGATTAATAAACGGAATCATTCATAATCAACTCACAGCTGATACTAGATAAAACAGTTATAAGCAACCACACATAAATACAGCACAAGTAGCTAGCAACATTCAGTTATCCAACCTTTATTAGAGTATAGACCTTTAGTTAGAACACCCCTAGGTATAGCTAGATAATAATTATATACATATACATACATGTAACATCCCAGGTCCTGACCTGTTCAAGAGGTCCCTAAGCTGGCACCTAGGCTAGCCTAGACTCTATACTCACCTAGTCCCTCTAAACTACTAAAGCGAGGGAACGTACGTTCTAAGTATCCACAACTCAAGTCAGGTGGAACATCATCAAAAGATAGAACATCATCTGCTACTCCTCTGCACGATCAGACTTTTCCACAGGACGTCTCTCTGGTACCTCATGAAGTATCCACAAAATAGAAATCTCGTACACAGGATTTAGGTTAAAGTGCACATACGAAGGGGTGCAGACGTTGGCTGGTCTCACAGTATTTACATATAATCAGAGAACGATATTCACCCTAGACTCAGAAGACTATCTAGAGCAGAATTCTCTTCTTGCGAACGGTCATCAGCGAACTATGGTAAGATACTCTTACTTCCATCTGAAGGGGGAAGGGAGAGAGAAGGGGTAAGAATTGGGGAGTTCTTAGTAGGGTCGGGGTTATTAGTTACATTCATTAATTCTATGTTGTTTAGCAGACTATTAGCAGAATACAAAGAAGCAGTAATTGGAAAACACAGATAAGTAGAGAAGATAGAGAAAACAGATAGCAGAACACAAACAGAAGAATACAAGAAAATAACACAAGCGTAGAGAATGGAATACAAACAAGGAAAGCATACATTCATACCACAAACATAACAAAGGAAATGCGCAACCAAGTATGATGCATGTCTAGCCCTAGTGCAGGTAATGAGCTCATCTGTCGGTTACTAACCCGCTCCCGACGTTATCCAGCAACCTCTGTCTGGATAAGGTTTTCCTATTGGCTATACCCCTGTGTACAGGATATAACCCCTCTGCCACCATAGGGTCCACTGCACGCAGGAAATAACACATCTGCCACTGCAAGGATGTACGCCGACACACCTTCTGTATACAGGAAATAACCCCTCTGCCACTACAGAAATGGAACAGGTGGTCACGGTACTTCTGTAGCAGGAAATAACCCCTCTGCCTTACAGAAATAAAATATGGATATGTACCGTAGGAAAGCGTTCTCAATGATCACACCATTATCTATCTGACTGCCTCACTACAGCAGATGATCATACAAGTTTTGATGAAAATGAATGAAATTAAGCTAAAACTACTTAAACTAACTAGCTAATATAGCAAATACTTTTACTTTTAACCTTTAAAATTCACTTTTTACCACCCGTAACTTTTAATATTTCTACTTTTACCACCCTAACTTTTATCATATCCTAAATAACCCCCCAAACACCAAATTAATTACTTCCTTGCCCTTTTATGAATCAAAAAGGTGTTCTTCATTATTCTTCATCACACTCAAAGTGTTCTTCATGTTCTTCATAAATTCTTCAGATTCCTTTTCTGTTTTTACCCGTTTTTCAGTCTTTTCAGCAACCGATTTTTACTATAATTCATAATAAATTAGCAGCCACTAAAACCCCATATTTTCTACATGATTTCAACACAAATTGAACCTCAATTTAAGCTTAGGGTTTCGTTTTTCCAGCTGCCCAAGAACATGAACTTTAAAGCTTGAATTTCATCAAATTTCATCAAAATTTCACCAAATTTTCACCAAGAATCAATCATATATGCAACAAATTTTTAGCACAGCCAAATCATACAACATTC
Organism: Arachis ipaensis; assembly: GCF_000816755.2. NCBI lineage: Eukaryota > Viridiplantae > Streptophyta > Magnoliopsida > Fabales > Fabaceae > Arachis > Arachis ipaensis. Next base: position 87,940,657 of record NC_029785.2, read on the forward strand.
ACACAACTCAAACACAAATAATCAAGATTAATTTTGTGACACCCTACCTTGATTTGCTACTCCAAATCCAGTTACTCTTTGAAGTGTTCTTAAAGCACTTTTTCCTCCTTAGACTTGCTGGAAATTAACATTTCTTGGCCCTCAAGTCAAGTTAAGCATGATTCCTTATTTCCATCCTTGATAAGTTACATGGTTATGTAGAGGAAGAAGAGAGGATCATTTTGGTGAAATCGGAGTTTTGATTTGAGTTTTAGTTCAGAAGAAATCAAGCTTTGAAGATTAAGTGTTCATGAAAGTTTCTCTCTTTTCTCACTTATTATTTTCGGCCAAAATGATGAAACGAGACAGCCTTGGAGGTCTTGGGGGTGTAAGGTGAGTTGTGATTGGTTGGCTTGGAGGTGGATTAAAATAATGTTAAAATATCTCTGGTGTACAACTATTAAAACTAGGTGTATCGGAACACTCATAAAAACATCTCTAAAAATTATTTTATGAGCTACTAGCATAAATGACACTAGTAACATATTTATTATGAGAATAGTACATGTATAATGAGGCCTTAGCATTGCTAAATTCATCAGAGAGTGTTGGTGCTAAGCTGCACCAGTAAACCGTAAACCCGGTTAAATCGATTTTTTGTTTTTAACTAAAACTGACCAGGTAGCCTTATAATATTATTCAAGAAGCTTCAAATACTAATATAATGATAATATCATCCTATTATCTCTCTTCTCTCATAAATTGAGTCCGGTTCATCAAACTGAGACTATTTACAAAAAACCAAATCAAAACTTCTAACCGATACGCTTCAAAAACCAGGTTCTTCGTGACCGCGTTATCGAGCTTGTCTCGGAAAAGGTTCTAACTTAAAGATGACATAATGACAATGATGATTGAGATACTTGATGATATATCAAAGGTTTTCCCCTTAGTGATCTTTTGGAGAAATCCGTACTTTCAGAAAAGATTTCGCGTTCTCGAAAATCGGGGTTGTTACATTCTACCCTCCTAAAAGAAAATTTTGCCCTCAAAATTTCAGTTACCTGAGAATAGATGTGGGTAATCAGCTCTCATGCTAACTTTTATTCTCCTCTTGGTTCCCATGCTACTTTGACTAAGCAAACAGTCTTGCTTCTTAGCTACTTATCACTTCTTTCGACGATCTAAACTGGTGATGCTTGATATGTCAAATCATTTTATAACTGTACTGTTTCTGGTTGTGAAACGTGACTCTCATCGGGAACATATTTCTTAAGTTGCGATACATAAAAAAAAAGCATCATGAAGGTTTGATAAATAAGGGGGAAGGGCTATTTGATAAGCTACTAGACCGACTCTTTTAAGTATTTGGAAAGGTTCTATGTATCGTGGGTTAAGCTTTTTAGTCTTAAGGGCTCTACCTATTCAAGTATTCGAAGTTACTTCTAGAAAGACATGGTCTCCCTCACTAAACTCTAAGGGTCTACGTCTATTATCGGCATAGCTCTTTTGACGGCTCTTTGCGGTCTGGATCTTCTGGCGAATCCCCTTTATCTTCTCAGTAGTTTCTTGCACTAAGTCTGGACCTAAGACACTAGCTTCTCCGTCATCATTCCAACACAATGGTGTCTGACATCTTCTTTCGTAGAGAGCTTCGTATGGTGCCATCCCGATACTTTATTGGCAACTGTTGTTGTAGACAAATTCGACCAACAGCAAATACTTACCCCAGCTTCTTTGGTTGTCTATCATACATAATCTTAACATGTCTTCTAACGTCTGGATTGTCTGCTCTGATTGTCCGTCTATCTGAGGATAGTATGCTATACTCGTGTGCAATTCTGTTTCCAACGCTTTCTGAAAAGCTCCCCAAAATCTAGTAGTAAACCTCGAAACTTGATCTAAGACAATTTACGAAGGTATCCCATGTAGTCATACGTTTTCTTGAATATATATTCATCCTAGCCTTTCTAAAGTATAGTCAACTCGAATCGGAAGGAAGTGCGCTGACTTTGTCAACCTGTCCACAATTACCCAGATGGTATCGTGTCCTGTTGAGGTCCTTGGCAATCCCGTGACAAAATCCATAGTGATCTGCTCCTATTACTATTATGGTATTTCCAAGGGTTGCAGGGTTCCTGATGGTTTCTGGTGTTCCACCTTCACCACCTGGCAGGTTAAACATTTTGAGACATAATCAGCTACCGCTTTCTTCAAGCCCGGCTACCAGAACATTTGTTTCAAATCCTTGATACATCTTTGTTACTCTAGGATGCATAGAAAATATACTTTGATGAGCTTCTGCAAGAATCCTTTGCCGCAAATCTCCAGAGCTAGGCACACAAATTCTGTTCTTATATCTCCAGAGGCTGCTACGATCTAGTCTTACAGCTTCTGTTTCCTCTAATTTCATCCGTCTCAGCATCGTCATCATTTCTGAATCCTGTGCTTGTGCTTGCTGAATCCTAATCTTAATATCTGGTGTTATATGCAATTGGGCTAAACGGACTCCACTTGACGTCTCAGTCATAGCCAACTAAAGGTCCTCAAATTTCGCGAGTAATCCAAGAGATACTCAAATTCTTCCTGCTCAAGGCATCTACCACCACGTTCGCTTTTCCTGGGTGATAACTTAACTTAAAATCATAGTCCTTCAGGAACTCCATCCACCTTCGCTGTCGCATATTAAGATCCTTCTGGTCAAAGATATACTTTAAACTTTTGTGGTCAGAGAAAACTTCTACTTGAGCGCCATACAAATAGTGTCTCCAGATCTTCAGAGCAAACACTACTGCAGTCAACTCCAAGTCATGCGTCGGATAATTTCGTTCATGAGGTCTCAGCTGCCGGGAAGCATAAGCCACCACATTTTTGTCTCGCATCAGCACACATCCAAGTCCTTTATGAGAGGCAACACAGTATACTTCAAAATGTTTCTGCGGGTCGGGTGGTACTAATATAGGTGTAGTTGTTAACTTCTCCTTAAGCATCTTGAAACTTCTATCACACTCAGCCGTCCAAACGAACGAAACTTCATTTCGTGTAAGGTAAGTCAGAGGTAAGGCTATCTGTGAAAACCCTTTAATAAACCTCCGGTAATATCCAGCAAGTCCGAGAAAACTCCGAACTTCTGTAACGGTCGTAGGTGGTTCCCATTGCACTACTGCTTCAATTTTTGAAGGATCCATTGCAATTCCTCCCTGTGATATAACATGTCCCAAAAATGCCACCTTCTCTGTTCAGAACTCTTACTTTGATAGTTTAGCATATAACTTCCGAGTCCTTAGTATCTGCAATACAGTCCTTAGATGCTCTTCATGCTCTCTTTCTGTCTTCGAATAGATGAGAATATCGTCTATGAAGACTACTATGAACTGATCAAGGTACGGACGGAAAATACGATTCATGTAATCCATGAAAATCGCAGGAGCATTAGTTAGTCCAAACGACATAACCGTATACTCATAGTGACCATATCGAGTTCTGAATACAGTCTTCGGTATATCTGATTCTTTCATTCGAATCTAGTGATAGCTCGATCGCAAATCAATCTTCGAGAACACAGTTGCACCTTCCAACTGATCCATCAAATCATCTATCCGTGGAAGTGGATACTTGTTCTTGATAGTGTCTTTATTTAGCTGTCGGTAATCTACGCAAAGTCTGATTCCACTGTCCTTTTTCTTTACTAGCAATACTAGAGATCCCCAAGATGATGCACTAGGACGAATAAATTCCTTTCCAAGTAGCTCATCCAACTACTTCTTCAACATTGCAAGTTCCAGTGGTGACATCCGGTACGGTGCTATGGAAATCGGTCCGGTTCCAGAACATTTGTTTCAAATCCTTGATACATCTTTGTTACTCTAGGATGCATAGAAAATATACTTTGATGAGCTTCTGCAAGAATCCTTTGCCGCAAATCTCCAGAGCTACGCACACAAATTCTGTTCTTATATATCCAGAGGCTGCTACGATCTAGTCTTACAGCTTCTGTTTCCTCTACTTTCATCCGTCTCAGCATCGTCATCATTTCTGAATCCTGTGCTTGTGCTTGCTGAATCCTAATCTTAAAATCTGGTGTTATATGCAATTGGGCTAAACGGACTCCACTTGACGTCTCAGTCATAGCCAACTAAAGGTCCTCAAATTTCGCGAGTAATCCAAGAGATACTCAAATTCTTCCTGCTCAAGGCATCTACCACCACGTTCGCTTTTCCTGGGTGATAACTTAACTTAAAATCATAGTCCTTCAGGAACTCCATCCACCTTCGCTGTCGCATATTAAGATCCTTCTGGTCAAAGATATACTTTAAACTTTTGTGGTCTAGAAAATTTCCAGTTGAGCGCCATACAAATAGTGTCTCTAGATCTTCAGAGCAAACACTACTGCAGCCAACTCCAAGTCATGCGTCGGATAATTTCGTTCATGAGGTCTCAGCTGCCGGGAAGGATAAGCCACCACATTTTTGGCTTGCATCAGCACACATCCAAGTCCTTTATGAGAGGCATCACAGTATACTTCAAAATGTTTCTGCGGGTCGGGTAGTACTAATACAGGTGCAGTTGTTAACTTCTCCTTAAGCATCTTGAAACTTCTATCACACTCAGCCGTCCAAATGAACGGAACTTCATTTCGTGTAAGGTAAGTCAGAGGTAAGGCTATCTGTGAAAACCCTTTAATAAACCTCCGGTAATATCCAGCAAGTCCGAGAAAACTCCGAACTTCTGTAACGGTCGTAGGTGGTTCCCATTGCACTACTGCTTCAATTTTTGAAGGATCCATTGCAATTCCTCCCTGTGATATAACATGTCCCAAAAATGCCACCTTCTCTGTTCAGAACTCGCACTTTGATAGTTTAGCATATAACTTCCGAGTCCTTAGTATCTGCAATACAGTCCTTAAATGCTCTTCATGCTCTCTTTTTGTCTTCGAATAGATGAGAATATCGTCTATGAAGACTACTATGAACTGATCAAGGTACGGACGGAAAATACGATTCATGTAATCCATGAAAATCGCAGGAGCATTAGTTAGTCCAAACGACATAACCGTATACTCATAGTGACCATATCGAGTTCTAAATACAGTCTTCGGTATATCTGATTCTTTCATTCGAATCTAGTGATAGCTCGATCGCAAATCAATCTTCGAGAACACAGTTGCACCTTCCAACTGATCCATCAAATCATCTATCCGTGGAAGTGGATACTTGTTCTTGATAGTGTCTTTATTTAGCTGTCGGTAATCTACGCAAAGTCTGATTCCACTGTCCTTTTTCTTTACTAGCAATACTAGAGATCCCCAAGATGATGCACTAGGACGAATAAATTCCTTTCCAAGTAGCTCATCCAACTACTTCTTCAACATTGCAAGTTCCAGTGGTGACATCCGGTACGGTGCTATGGAAATCGGTCCGGTTCCAGAACATTTGTTTCAAATCCTTGATACATCTTTGTTACTCTAGGATGCATAGAAAATATACTTTGATGAGCTTCTACAAGAATCCTTTGCCGCAAATCTCCAGAGCTAGGCACACAAATTCTGTTTTTATATATCCAGAGGCTGCTACGATCTAGTCTTACAGCTTTTGTTTCCTCTACTTTCATCCGTCTCAGCATCGTCATCATTTCTGAATCCTGTGCTTGTGCTTGCTGAATCCTAATCTTAAAATCTGGTGTTATATGCAATTGGGCTAAACGGACTCCACTTGACGTCTCAGTCATAGCCAACTAAAGGTCCTCAAATTTCGCAAGTAATCCAAGAGATACTCAAATTCTTCCTGCTCAAGGCATCTACCACCACGTTCGCTTTTCCTGGGTGATAGCTTAACTTAAAATCATAGTCCTTCAGGAACTCCATCCACCTTCGCTGTCGCATATTAAGATCCTTCTGGTCAAAGATATACTTTAAACTTTTGTGGTCAGAGAAAATTTCTAGTTGAGCGCCATACAAATAGTGTCTCCAGATCTTCAGAGCAAACACTACTGCAGCCAACTCCAAGTCATGCATCGGATAATTTCGTTCATGAGGTTGATGAGTATTTTGGTGAAAAATAAATTTCTCCCAAAACACACAAATCTAACCGGCAAGTGTACCGGGTCGTATCAAGTAATAAAAACTCACGGGAGTGAGTCGATCCCACAAGGATTGAAGGATTGAGCAATTTTAGCTTAGTGGTTAATTTAGTCAAGCGAATCAAGATTTGGTTGAGTGTTTTGTACTTTGCAGAAATTAAATTGCATGGAAGTAAAGAGAACAAGGAATTAAAGTGCTGAATGTATATAAAGCAGTGAGATCCAAGGATGAGATTGAAACAGAATTTCTTCAATTCTCCAACCCAAGATCCAAGATAATTGTAATTGAAATTGAAAGCAATAAAACTAAGAGGAAGAGAAGTGAATTCTCCTTCCCGAAGACTAAGAAATTAAAGATCACTCAATATCCAAAGCTCTCCGAAAACTATTATGAAAATTCAAAAGGAAAGCTCTCTGAAGAACTTGAATTCTATCCTATTTATACACTTTCTTCAAATGATCTTCAAGCATTGAGTTGGGCCTTTGCTCTTGGTGGAATTGGGTTGAAAGAGGCCTTGGTTGATTGCTCTTGAAGTTTGGAGAAGAACCAAAGTGAACCAATTGAACCGGGTTTGAGTTTTGCAAAAGTTGGACCAAAAGTTTGAGCAAAAGTTAGGGGTCTAACTTTTGCTCTAACTTTTCATATCAGCTACCATAATCTGCTGATACCAACGTTGGTGCCAAAGTTAGGGGTCTAACTTTGGCCCTAACGTTGGCCTTACCTTGTGCACTTGTGGCGCCAACGTTAGCCACCAAGTTAGGGGGCTAACGTTGGCGCAGGCTTGTAGCTCAAGAAAGTGCATAATTCTAATGAAAACAAAAGAAAAAGACTAGTTAAAATAGGCTAAGATGACTTGTCATCAGAGGTCTCAGCTGCCGGGAAGCATAAGCCACCACATTTTTGTCTTGCATCAGCACACATCCAACTCCTTTATGAGAGGCATCACAGTATACTTCAAAATGTTTTTGCGGGTCGGGTAGTACTAAAACAGGTGCAACTGTTAACTTCTCCTTAAGCATCTTGAAACTTCTATCACACTCAGCCGTCCAAATGAACGGAACTTCATTTCGTGTAAGGTAAGTCAGAGGTAAGGCTATCTGTGAAAACCCTTTAATAAACCTCCGGTAATATCCAGCAAGTCCGAGAAAACTCCGAACTTCTGTAACGGTCGTAGGTGGTTCCCATTGTACTACTGCTTCTATTTTTGAAGGATCTATTGCAATTCCTCCCTGTGATATAACATGTCCCAAAAATGCCACCTTCTCTGTTCAGAACTCTTACTTTGATAGTTTAGCATATAACTTCCGAGTCCTTAGTATCTGCAATACAGTCCTTAGATGCTCTTCATGCTCTCTTTCTGTCTTCGAATAGATGAGAATATCGTCTATGAAGACTACTATGAACTGATCAAGGTACGGACGGAAAATACAATTCATGTAATCCATGAAAATCGCAGGAGCATTAGTTAGTCCAAACGACATAACCTTATACTCATAGTGACCATATCGAGTTCTAAATACAGTCTTCGGTATATCTGATTCTTTCATTCGAATCTACTGATAGCTCGATCGCAAATCAATCTTCGAGAACACAGTTGCACCTTTCAACTAATCCATCAAATCATCTATCCGTGGAAGTGGATACTTGTTCTTGATAGTGTCTTTATTTAGCTGTCGGTAATCTACGCAAAGTCTGATTCCACTGTCCTTTTTCTTTCCTAGCAATACTAGAGATCCCCAAGATGATGCACTAGGACGAATAAATTCCTTTCCAAGTAGCTCATCCAACTACTTCTTCAACATTGCAAGTTCCAGTGGTGACATCCGGTACGGTGCTATGGAAATCGGTCCGGTTCCAGAACATTTGTTTCAAATCCTTGATACATCTTTGTTACTCTAGGATGCATAGAAAATATACTTTGATGAGCTTCTGCAAAAATCCTTTGCCGCAAATCTCCAGAGCTAGGCACACAAATTCTGTTCTTATATATCCAGAGGCTGCTATGATCTAGTCTTACAGCTTCTGTTTCCTCTACTTTCATCCGTCTCAGCATCGTCATCATTTTTCTGAATCCTGTGCTTGTGCTTGCTGAATCCTAATCTTAAAATCTGGTGTTATATGCAATTGGGCTAAACGGACTCCACTTGACGTCTCAGTCATAACCAACTAAAGGTCCTCAAATTTCGCGAGTAATCCAAGAGATACTCAAATTCTTCCTGCTCAAGGCATCTACCACCACGTTCGCTTTTTCTGGGTGATAACTTAACTTAAAATCATAGTCCTTCAGGAACTCCATCCACCTTCGCTGCGCATATTAAGATCCTTCTGGTCAAAGATATACTTTAAACTTTTGTGGTCAGAGAAAATTTCTAGTTGAGCGCCATACAAATAGTGTCTCTAGATCTTCAGAGCAAACACTACTGTAGCCAACTCCAAGTCATGCGTCGGATAATTTCGTTCATGAGGTCTTAGCTGCCGGGAAGCATAAGCCACCACATTTTTGTCTTGCATCAGAACACATCCAAGTCCTTTATGAGAGGCATCATAGTATACTTCAAAATGTTTCTGCGGGTCGGGTAGTACTAATACAGGTGCAGTTGTTAACTTCTCCTTAAGCATCTTGAAACTTCTATCACACTCAGCCGTCCAAATGAACGGAACTTCATTTCGTGTAAGGTAAGTCAGAGGTAAGGCTATCTGTGAAAACCCTTTAATAAACCTTCGGTAACAAACTATGTCTATTCGCAGTCATTAAGGTCCTATCCGCACCAAACAATCAACATTAAGGTGATCAGTCTTAATATTTCAAGTAAGGCACGAACATTCCCAAAATGAGCACTCATAGACATTCATGCCAAATGTATCTTAAAGATACCCTAATGGCGTGAGACACACAAGCAGAGTATGCAATGAAGCATAGTCAGTCCACTCCCCAGGCTCTACTGGGAACGAACTGCTCTGATACCAAATTGTAACGACCCAATTTTCAGTACGCATAGGACATACGAGAAACTGAGTGCTACCAATTTGTCGTCCTATATATTATCTATTATTTATTATATGAGCCTGATTCATTGTTAAAAGCGTAGTTAGTTTGCGGGGTACTTTTTTTTTTTTGAAAACATTTGGATTAATAGACGGAATCATTCATAATCAACTCACAGCTGATAACAGATAAAATAGTTATAAGCAACCACACATAAATACATCACAAGTAGCTAGCAACATTCAGTTATCCAGCCTTTATTAGAGTATAGACCTTTAGTTAGAACACCCCTAGGTATAGCTAGATAATAACTATATACATATACATACATGCAACATCCCAGGTCCTGACCTGTTCAAGCGGTCCTTAAGCTGGCACCTAGGCTAGCCTAGACTCTATACTCACCTAGTCCCTCTAAACTACTAAAGTGAGGGAACGTACGTTCTAAGTCTTCACAACTCAAGTCAGGTGGAACGTCATCAAAAGATAGAACATCATCTGCTACTCCTCTGCACGATCAGACTTTTCCA
>NC_029785.2:87950287-87964247 GCF_000816755.2 Arachis ipaensis
TCCCGACGTTATCCAGCAACCTCTGTCTGGATAAGGCTTTCCTATTGGCTATACCCCTGTGTACAGGAAATAACCCCTCTGCCACCACAGGGTCCACTGCACGCAGGAAATAACACATCTGGCACTACTGGGATGTAGTCCAACATACCTACTGTATACAGGAAATAACCCCTCTGCCACTACAGAAATGGAACAGGTGGTCACGGTACTTCTGTAGCAGGAAATAACCCCTCTGCCTTACAGAAATAAAATATGGATCTGCACCATAGGAAAGCGTTCTCAGTGATCACACCATTATCTATCTGACTGCCTCACTGCAGCAGATGATCATACAAGTTTATCTGGAGTTGCCTTAACGCAACAAATGAATAAACACATCTCTTGGGTTGCCTCAAGTAACAAATAAATATCTCTTGGGTTGCCTCAAGCAACAAATCATCACATAATCATTCTCATTATCATCATTCATCATCATTCTCATTATTCATCATCATTTTCACATTTTTATGCAGTACCTCTTTTTTTCTCTGTTCAATCATACTGTACAAACTTTACATCTTTCACTTTTATAACATCTTAATTCAAACCATTTCTCTTTATCACATTACTCTTTTCTCTTTGTCTTTTTACTTTGCTCTGATTACTCTTTTCTCTGTATCCCTTTATTCTGCTCTGGTTATTCTGTTCTCTGTTGTTTCTTTACTCTGCTCTGATTTCTCTGTTTAACGTATGTATTTAAAGCTTATGTAAATTTCGGTATGAATAGTTAGTCTGTCCCAAGTATAGGTTCATTAAGTCTATACTGAAATAGTTTAACTTTTCATATAATACCTAACCCTATTCGCAATTCCAAGACTAACTATGTAGCCCTAGTTCGTTCACTAGTCTCTGTCTGTTTTTCTGTCATTAAAACTTTACAGACTTTTTCTTCGATTTTTATCTTTTCTTCAACTTTTTATATTTTATTTATCTTTGCCTCACTAATATGTTTTTACCACTCCCTAAGTATTTTATGAAAGTAATTATGAGATTCTATGCTTAAAGTTGTCTTTCTAAAGCTTTTACAAAAAACTGCTTTTTCTGTATTATTTTATTATTTTTATTAAAATATTATTTTTAATTAAATATTATTATTTAATATTTTATTATTTTATCATTAAATTTACGAAAATTAACTTACTTTTACTTTTAACCTTTAAAATTCACTTTTTACCACCCGTAACTTTTAATATTTCTACTTTTACCACCCTAACTTTTAGAAATTACTAAATAACCCCCCAAACACCAAATTAATTACTTCCTTGCCCTTTTATGAATCAAAAAGGTGTTCTTCATTATTCTTCATCACACTCAAAGTGTTCTTCATGTTCTTCATAAATTCTTCAGATTCCTTCTCTGTTTTTACCCGTTTTTTAGTCTTTTCAGCAACCGATTTTTACTATAATTCATAATAAATTAGAAGCCACTAAAACCCCATCATTTCTACATGATTTCAACACAAATTGAACCTCAATTTAAGCTTAGGGTTTCGTTTTTCCAGCTGCCCAAGAACATGAACTTTAAAGCTTGAATTTCATCAAATTTCATCAAAATTTCACCAAATTTTCATCAAGAATCAATCATATATGCAACAAATTTTTAGCACTGCCAAATCATTCAACATTCACACAACTCAAACACAAATAATCAAGATTAATTTTGTGACACCCTACCTTGATTTGCTACTCCAAATCCAGTTACTCTTTGAAGTGTTCTTAAAGCACTTTTTCCTCCTTAGACTTGCTGGAAATTAACGTTTCTTGGCCCTCAAGTCAAGTTAAGCATGATTTCTTATTTCTATCCTTGATAAGTTACATGGTTATGTAGAGGAAGAAGAGAAGATCATTTTGGTGAAATTGGAGTTTTGATTTGAGTTTTAGTTCAGAAGAAATCAAGCTTTGAAGATTGAGTGTTCATGAAAGTTTCTCTCTTTTCTCACTTGTTATTTTCGGCCAAAATGATGAAATGAGACAGCCTTGGAGGTCTTGGGGGTGTAAGGTGAGTTGTGATTGGTTGGCTTGGAGGTGGATTAAAATAATATTAAAATATCTCTGGTGTACAACTACTAAAACTAGGTGTATCGGAACACTCGTAAAAACATCTCTAAAAATTATTTTCTGAGCTACTAGCATAAATGACGCTAGTAACATATTTATTATGAGAATTGTGATGACAAGTCATCTTAGCCTAGTTTCACTAGCCTTTTTCTTTTGTTTTCAATTAAATTATGCACTTTCTTGAGCCATAAGCAAGCCAATTGGGTAGATTTTCATGATTCCTTTGATTTAATCAACCATGTATGAATTAATGCAATTTCATGAGGTTTTATGCTATAATTGTCACATATTATGAAAGAATGAATATCTCATGATTTTGAGCATAGCTTTGATGTGTTTGGTTGATTAATGATAGGTAAAGAAAGCTTGGAGAAAGGTTGAAGCAAGAAGGAATGGCTAGGAGGAAGAGAGGACAAATAAAAGTTTTCCTCAAACTTTTACTCAAACTTTTACTCAAGCTTTCATGATTCCAAACCCGGTTCAATTCGGTTCTTCTCCAAACTCCAAGAGCAACCAACCAAGGCCTCTATCAATCCAATTCCATCAAGAGCAAAGGCCCAATTGAAGGCTTGAAGACCATTTGAAGAAAGTGTATAAATAGCATAGGATTTAAGTTTTTCGAGAGCTTCCTTTTTAGAATTTTTCAATACTTGCAGCAGAGAGCTCATTTTACATTCTAGCATTGTTATTTTAATTCAAGAGAATTGGAGAGGGGAATTGATCTCTCTTCTTCCTTGTTCTTGCCCAGCACTCTTTAATTTTCTTGCTTCGGATCTTGGGTGGAGAATTGAAGAACTTCTGTTTCAATCTCACCTTGGGATCTTGTTTAATTTTCTGCTCAATTGAATTTCAGTTTCTGTTACTTGCTCTCTCTCATCTACTTTCTCTGCAATTTACATTTCCTTTGCAATTACTCTTGTTGGATCTAGGAAGGCATTGAGATCTAGACTTGGTTATCTAGTCTCTTGAGTCCTGAGATCTGAATTCTCATTTTACTTTCTCTGTTTAACGCTTTTCATGCTCATTTACAATTCTGTTTTTAGATCCGGTTCAATCCAAGTCTTCTTCTATTTCTCTGTTTGTTTCAATTTTACTTTTTCTTGTTTAATTTCTGCAAATCCAATCCCCAATTCCCTTTACAATTCAAGCCATTTACATTTCTTGCACTTTAAGATTTTGCAATTTACATTTCTTGCGTTCTAAGTTTCTGCCATTTAATTTCTTGTTCTTTAAGATTCAGCACTTTAAATTTCAGTCCTCTTTACTTTCATGCAATTTACCCATTCCCTTTACTTTCTATGCAATTTAAATTTTGTAAATCACAAATCTCTCAACCAAATCTTGATTCACTTGACTAAATCAACCACTAAACTAAAATTGCTCAATCCTTCAATCCCTGTGGGATTGACCTCACTCCCGTGAGTTATTATTACTTGATGCGACCCGGTGCACTTGCCGGTTAGTTTTGGGTGTTTTGGAGAAATTCATTTTTCCACAAAAATATCCCTTCAAGTTTTTGGCGCCGTTTCCGGGGATTGATTAGATTGACAATGATTAAGTGAAGTGGTAGTTTAGATCAAGCACTTTTTCTTTAATTTTTGACTAACCCACTAACTGTTTGAAGTTTTGTCTCAACTGACTACACTCAATTTTCAAGAGTATCACTGTGTGTTCCGTTGTTGATTTATATGTCACAGGAAAGAAGAGCGGCCAGAGGGAAGGATATCATTGAAGAAGGAGTTTCTGAGAAAGAAGAACACCACAACATGAAGCCGCAACTCATTACACTAATCCAGAACAATTGTTCCTATGGTGGAACTCCATTGGAGGATCCTAAACAGCACCTATCCATTTTTCTGAGGACCTGTGGTGTTGTCAACCTCGATAGTGTAAATCATGATGCCTATAAGCTCTTGCTGTTTCCTTTCTCACTGAAGGATGAGCATCACAAAGCATAGCCTCACTTAGGAGGACAAGGGGACAAGGAGAAGGAAGCTCAGAATCTGAACTGAGCAAGCACAGAGGATGTCAAGCTAGTGACAATAAAAGAGCGCTTGTTGGGAGGCAACCCAACCGGAGGTAACTATCTTTTCATATCTATTTCAATAAAAAGGTTAATTAGTTTTATCTATATTGCAAGAAGCTAAGTTTGGTGTTGCACACCAAAACAATCTAAGGGAGAATGAAGGATTCTAAGTTTGGTGTTCCACCAAAATTCCATCATAAAACACATTCTCACTTTCTGCATAATGCTGGCTTCAAGCATATTGGATGAACTAGTTAGCTATTTTGCTGTTTCCTAGTTTTCAGTTCCATGGCTTTTGAAAAAGAAAAAAAAAAGAGAAAAAAAAATTATCACACATGGTTAATTTGATGCATGAAAACCATTGGCAAGGTACTAAGTTTGGTGTTCCCACACCAAAGTAAGTTCAAAGGCCTACAAATAAATCATGCAGACTAACCATTGTCTCTAAGTGCTTGGGGAACAAGCAACTTTCAATATCACTGCAGGGTACCATACAAACTTTTGGAAAGATTTAGCATCATCTATCAAAAGGAAGAGAGAGGAATGTAAAGATCGGCAATGATGATGAGGAAGAGGAAAGCAAGTGAACTCCAAAAGGTTGTATTGTTCAGTGATTATTTTGTATCAGATGCTGCTAAATTGAAAGTTACATAATACCTCTGCCTGCCTGCATAGCATAGTTTTTTTGTAATTCAATAAGCAAGATGCTTGATCATTTACAACACTATACTGATCTCCATGATACCATTTGGATGAAAATCCTAAGACCTAAGACTCCCAATATGTGAGGACTAGTAAGCACTGAAGCCCTTGCATGAGCATATGATTTAGAGTTCACCCCACTGTTACTCAATCACTTCACTCACAGGACTTTACAAGTTGTTCTTCAATCCATCTTAAATGAAAGAACCATTGAGCATAATTCATTCCTTGCTTGGGGACAAGCAAGCTTTAAGTTTGGTGTTGTGATGACAAGTCATCTTAGCCTAGTTTCACTAGCCTTTTTCTTTTGTTTTCAATTGAATTATGTACTTTCTTGAGCCATAAGCAAGCCAATTGGGTAGATTTTCATGATTCCTTTGATTTAATCAACCATGTATGAATTAATGCAATCTCATGAGGTTTTATGCTATAATTGTCACATATTATGAAAGAATGAATATCTCATGATTTTGAGCATAGCTTTGATGTGTTTGGTTGATTAATGATAGGTGAAGAAAGCTTGGAGAAAGGTTGAAGCAAGAAGGAATGGCTAGGAGGAAGAGAGGACAAAAAGTTTGAGCAAAAGTTTGCCTCAAACTTTAGCTTTAACTTTTGGAATAAGTGAAAATGAACCAGGGAGCAAAAAGCTGGACCAAAAGTTTGCCTCAAACTTTTGTGCAAACTTTTGGGCAAAAAGCTGGAGCAAAAGTTTGCCTTAAACTTTTGTGCAAACTTTTGGGCAAAAAGCTGGAGCAAAAGTTAGCCTCAAACTTTTTGGCAAACTTTTGGCATCACAAATCAACACCCTGGAGAGCAAAAGTTTGTGCCAACGTTAGCCTCTAACTTTGTGGCTAACGTTGGCGGCATGAGTGTGCAAGGGGAGGCCAACGTTGGAGCAAAAGTTTGACCCCAAACTTTTGCCCCAACGTTGGTATCAGCAAAAGAGGGTGGCTGATGTGAAAAGTTGGAGTAAAAGTTTGCCTCAAACTTTTACTCAAACTTTTACTCAAGCTTTCATGATTCCAAACCCGGTTCAATTCGGTTCTTCTCCAAACTCCAAGAGCAACCAACCAAGGCCTCTATCGACCCAATTCCATCAAGAGCAAAGGAGTAGGTTCCTGAGAATGCATCCAGCTTGAACTTCAAAGTCTTCAGGAATGGTCTTCCAAGCAGGATTGATGATGGTCTTCCTGAGCTCATTAGGGGGCATTTCCAGGATATAGAAGTCAATGGAAAATGTGAGCCCCTTAATGCTCACTAATACATCTTCAGTAATTCTAACTACTGTAATAATGCTTTTATCTGCTAACTCAAAACGAGCTGCCGACCATTTTAAGGGAGGGAGCCTCAAAGTATCATATATAGACAATGGCATTATACTAACACACACTCCTAAATCACACATGCAGTCAGAGAATATTACACCTCCTATGGTACAGTTAACCATACATGGACCTGGATCACTACATTTTTCAGGTATACCTCCCATTAAAGCAGATATAGAACTACCTAGAGGAATAGTTTCTAATTCATTAATTTTTTTTTATGTATGTACAAATCTTTTAGAAACTTTGCGTATTTAGGTACCTGCTGAATAACATCAAAAAGGGGAACAGTTACCTCAACCTTTTTGAATATTTCTACCATTTTGGGGTCAAGTTTAATCTGCTTCCTGGATTTCTTTGCAAGGTGTGGACATGGGATAGGAATGGTTTCCTGTACAGCTTCAACCTCCTTTGGTTCGCCGTTCCTTGGTTGAACTGCTTCTTCTTCAACTATGTCTTGTACGTCCTTTTCCTCTTCAGCGTCTTCCACTTCCACCACATTCTCAGTTGGGGCGTGTTCTGGTGGGCTTGGCTCCTCATGGTTCCTCTCTTGTAGCGTGGTTCCAGACTTCAAAGTTATGGCATTGATGCCACCTTTGGGATTAGGTAGGGGTTGAGAAGGAATTCCACTGGAGCTTGAAGGTTGGTTGGTGGAATTAGGTGATGGATCTATCCGGGAGACGAGAGCTTGTAAAGTGGCAGTTAGACAATTTAAAGTAGTATTCAGCTACGTCTGCATGTCATGTTGCCCTTGTGCAAGAGAACGGAGTATCTCGTCATTTGATGAAGAAATAGAATAAGTGATCTGAGGAACTTGTTGTTGGTTGTGATGGGGTCCTTGGGACTATCTTAAGTGAGGTACTCTGTAAGGTTGATTCTGATTCTGTTGTCTGTTGTTGTTATTCCACCTCTGGTTTTCATTGTTATCTCTGCCTCCTCTGTTATAGTTGTCCCTCCGACTTTGGTTGGAGTTGTCTTGCCATCCTTGGTTATGGTCTCCACCTTAGTTGTAGTTGCCGCCTTATTGATTGTATCCTTGATTTGGGTGGTCAAAGAAGTTACGAGTGGCTGCCACAGTGTTGTCTTCGTATTGGAGCTGCGGACATTCGTCAGTATAATGACTATAATCAGCACAGATCTCGCATACTCTTTGTGGAACCAACTGTTGGCTTTGTTGTGGTGGGGGAGGCTGAGCTTTATGTGCTTGTTGTTGATTTAACTACATCTGTTTCAGTAGGTTGGTTATTTCACATATACATTTGTGAATTTTAACTTGTTGAAGTTGCATTGATGATTTCTATGTTTAGTTTTGTTTTTTGGATGATTGTATGTTTATAATTGTTAGTGGGTACTTGTAAATTTTAATTTAATTGCTATTTTGAACATGTCTCTTGTTAATGCTTACCATGTGTTCGATGAATTGTTTACTTTGATTATGGAGTAGTCTTCTTCACTCTTGGCCTAGGCCAAGAGAATTGGGTAAACTTGAGTCATTGGGTCTAATGGATTTGATGATTTGGGAACCCTTAGTGGTCAATTTGATAACCATTGATGCTAACCTTCTGTTAAGTTAATTAATAGTGAGGTTAGGACTTATGGGTTGATGTTGACCAAACCATTTGACGTACTTCATGTATAGAAGTAGACTTAATGAGTTTGGTTCCGCATAATTGTCAAGATATAGTTGTTAGACAAGGATGGTGACCCCAATTCCCATGCCTAGCCAAGAGTTGCCTTTATTATTCATATTTGAAAACCAAAATTCTCAATTATTTATCTTAGTTATAGTTATTTATTTGGTTTAGAATAGAATTAAGTGGGATGTTACTTGTTCATTGGAATTACTCATGTTTTGTTTAGTTAACTGAATTAGTTTGTTGCAATTTAAGATTACTTGCTTGTTAAGATTTCCATTTATTTTCTTGCTCATAACTCACAACCCCCGGATTTTTAACCAATGTGGAAGCACATGTTTGCCCATTCCTTGTGAGACGACCCGAGGTTTGAATACTTCGGTTATTTCTATTGGGGTTGAACTTGTGATAACCAAATCCCTCTTCTAAATTTGATACCCAAGGATTGTTGTTGGTAGAGCTATACCTGCAACACGATATTATTGAAGAAATTTTTACCAATACACTCATGGGTCACCATCAAGTGGCTGCCACAGTGTTGTCTTCCTGTTGGAGCTGCGGACATTCATCAGTATAATGACTATAATCAGCACAGATCTCGTATACTCTTTGTGGAACCAACTGTTGGCTTTGTTGTGGTGGGGGAGGCTGAGCTTTATGCGCTTGTTGTTGATTTAACTGCATCTGTTTCAGTAGGTTGGTCATTTCACATATACTCTGAGTAAGAGCAGTAGTTTCAACACTAGAGGATATCTCTGCAACAGCTTTTGGGTGGCTACGCCTCTCCCTGTGATTCCTAGTGGACTCAACTAAGTCGCTGATCAGTTGCCATGCTTCATCTGCGGTCCTGTACTTTTTCATAGAACCATTACTAGCACCATCTAGTGTAGTCTTATCCTGGGGGTTCATGCCTTGAGTGAAGTAGCTGATCAATACTAGTCTATCAATCATGTGATGGGGGCATGCATCTAAAAGGTTCTTAAAACGCTCTCAGTACTCATAGAGGGTCTCTGAGTCACCTTGAACAATGCAGGAGATCTCTTTTCTCAGTCTATCTGTGACTTCAGATGGAAAGTATTTTTCCAAAAATTCTCTCTTGAGCGTATCTCAGTTGGTAACAGTCGCTTCAGGTTGGGAGTAGTACCACTCCCTTGCCTTTCCCTCAAGAGAGAATGGGAAGGCAGTTAACAAAATAGAAGTTTCATCTGCACCATTACGCCTAACAGTAGAACAGGCTGTCTGGAAATCCCTAAGGTGCTTAATAGGCTCTTGAGCAAGTAAACCATGAAACTTGGGCATCAAGTTGATTAGTGCAGTCTTTAGTTCAAAATCTGCATCAACTCTGTTTTTTTTCCCAAGGTTCCCATGAAACCTAATTGCATTTAATCTCTTTTCCAAGATAATTGAACACTAAGCATGAAGAACGAAATTCCTTCTAGCAAATCAAAGAGAAGATGAAGAGAAGAAGAATTTCACTATTATCAATCCATCAAGTACAACAGAGCTCCCTCTCTCAATGAGAGGGAAGTTAGCTACTCATAGCTCAAAAAAAAGTACTCAAAAGTGAAGTGTAAAAGTGGATCTAAAACTAACTGCTTAACCCCCTCTTCAGTACTCCTTGGGGTATTTATACTACTCCTAGTAAAATGAAAGAATTACCAAAGTGAAAAAGGAAAATTACATTTTGGAGGGAAAAGAAACTCAATAAGTGTGACCTCCCAGCTGGCGTGTGATTGGTGCTCTAGTGGTATGTCACGCGCTCTTCAATTTTAGCTTGGCGTGCCACGCCCAGCCTTTCAAGTGGCACGCTCTTCTTCACTAACAACCTTGGCGTGCCACGCCTTCGAGCTGAAGTGGCACGCCCTAGTCTTTTTCCACTTCTCTTTGCCTCTGGAAACTTGAACTAGCATGGGACGCCCAGGGTCTGGCGTGCCACGCTCTTGCTTTATGCTTGGCTAAGCTTCTCTGGAAAGTTGAACTAGCGTGGCACGCCAGACCCTAGCGTGGCACGCCCAGGGTCTGGCGTGGCACGCCAAGGGTCTGGCGTGGCACGCCCAGGGTCTGGCATGCCACGCCCCTTTGTGAGTGAGTGGTTCCTCTGTTTGGCGTGCCATGCCACGAACTCATGTGGCACGCCCCAATGCTTCTTTGCTCTCTGAATGACACTGGCGTGCCACGCCTAGGATTCAAGTGGCACGCCTAAGTGAAGAATAGTGAGTGGCGTGCCACGCCTTCGATACCAAGTGGCACGCTAATGCCAGGGCATTTTGGCCAGTTTCACTGACCTTTTCTTTATGGTTTTAGGGTAGTTTCATGCACTTTCTTAGGAAATAAGCAAGTTTTGGGTAGAATTTCACTTACATCTTGATTCAAGCTAACATTGTGATTTTTATATGAATTCATGAGAATTATGCATGAATTGAATGACAAATTGCTTGATTTCAGGACAAAGGAAGCAAGGAAGAACCACGTTTGTAGCCACGTTAGTCTAACTAACGTGACCTCTAACGTGGAAGGGGAGCTAGCTTGCAACGTTAATGAGAAAGTAATCGCCAATAACGTCCTCGAAGGCATCATAGCCCACGTTAATCGCCACGTTAACTACATTAAAGTGGTAGTTAACGAGGAAGAAGAAAATGAAGCCAACGTTAGTGACACTCACCTTTGTCACTAACGTTGGACCAAGCTCATATTGGCCACGTTAAGAGCCACGTTAACTCAGTTAACGTGGACTCCAATGTGGGGAAACAAAAGAATGACCAACGTTAGTGACACTCACCTTTGTCACTAACGTTGAGCTAAGCCACTTTGAGCCACGTTAGTTGCCACGTTAACTCAGTTAATGTGGACTCTAACGTGGAGGGAGCAAAAAATCGCCAACGTTAGTGACACTCACCTTTGTCACTAACGTTGGGATGAGCCACTATGAGCCACGTTAACTCCCATGTTAACTACATTAACGTGGAAGTTAACATGAGTAAAAGGGATGATGAGCCAACGTTAGTGACACTCACCTTTGTCACTAACGTTGGAGATGGCTAGCAATACCACGTTAGAAGCCACGTTTACCTAGTTAACGTGAACTCTAACGTGGGAAGTAGGGGCATTTTGGAACGTTAGTGACAAAGGTAAGTGTCACTAGCGTTCTCGAAGATGTGGCAAGCCTACGTTAAAGGTCACGTTAGCCACACTAACGTGAACTCTAACGTAGGGAGAAAGGAGGATTCTCAACATTATTGGAAAAAGTAAGTCCCAATAACGTGTGCGAAGGACCAAGACGCAACGTTAGTGGTCACGTTGATGCCACTAACGTTGAAGTTAACGTGGAGCATCCTTGGGTTAGGAACGTTAGTGAAAAAGGTGATTGTCACTAACGTTCTCGAACCCACACTTTCACTTAACGTTAACACCACTAACGTCCTAAGCTAGAATCCTTGCCTACTTCACACTTTTTCTCTGCAAGTAAAGCTAAGCCCACTGAAGAAGATAACTGCTTCAACTCAAGATCCAAAGGCCCATATCCAACACTTGAAGAGCCAACTAGAAGATCAGAAGAATAGTATAAATAGGGAGAACTTTGAACTAGAAAAAGAAGAGCTTTCGGCATTATTAGAATTACTCTTTGTATTTTACTTTCTCTGCAACTTTTAGTTAAATTCTCAGAATGTACTCTCCATCTATGCTATTCATTCCCAGAGCTACGAACAACTAAACCCCTTTCATTGGGTTAGGGAGCTCTGTTGTAATTTGATGGATCAATAATAGTTTTCATTATCCTTCTTCTCTCTTTTCTCTTGATTTTACTAGAAAGCTTTTAATCTTCCTCCAATTGAGTAGTTATCTTGGAAAAGAAGCTATTCATACTTGGATCTCTTCTGAACCTTGGAAGAGGAATGAAGAGATCATGCTAGAATTGCTTTCTCATGTTGGACCAAATTGGGGTTTGGGCGAATATGGTGACATATAATTCTCCTAATACTTTGATTTGGAAATACATGTGGTATAATCAGTGACCACACTTCATCTCTTCTCATGAGCAATTAGACCAAGGAATTGGCTATTGATCTGATTTGAGAGATTGAATTACCAAGGAATTGGAATTCAATCACTTAAGATTGCCAAGGAGATTAATGAATGCATTGATTGAGGAAGAGATGAAAATGAACTTGATCCGGAGAATGTAACATCTCCTAAGCCCAATGAACTCCCCATTTCTGATCTTACCCATTCTCTTTACTTTTTGCTATTTACTTTCATGCTAAACTCCCCTTCTCCATTTAAGATTCTGCAATTTACCTTCCGTCATTTATTTTCTGCAATTTACTTTCCCGCCATTTAATTTGCTGCAATTTTCAACCCAATTTCTGCTTAGCTCAACTAGAACATTCTTCCAATTAAAGTTGCTTGACCAATCAATCCCTGTGGGATTCGACCTCACTCTATTGTGAGTTTTTACTTGACGACAATTCGGTATACTTGTTGAGGGAGATTTGTTAAAGGACAAGTTTTTGTGCATCAAGTTTATGGCGCCGTTGCCGGGGATTGATTTTGTATCAGCAATGATTAAATTGGTGGATAACTAGATTGAGTATTTGTTTTTATTTTGTCTGATTTAAGTTCATTTGAGTAATTTACTTTTTGTTCAGTTATTTTCTTCCCTTTCCCCTACCCATTTCTCTCAGTTGTTTACAATTCAGTCACCAACCCACTAACTGTTTAATATATTGCATCACTCATACTAACAGCATTTCTGTAGAAATTGCTATCTGCATCTATCTTTCTTGCTTTTGCCTTGTTGGTTGTATGACAGGTAGAAGAAGCGGGGCTTCAACTTCCTTTGATTCTGAACCTGAGAGGCCCTTCCTTAGATTAAGGAGGGAAGCAAGAGGAAAGAGAGTAGTTGGTGCTGAAGAAGAGGAGGAGTACTTTGAACCAGATATGGATGAGAATATGGAGAACCATCATGAAGGAGAGGCTCACAACCATGGCCGAGAAGGTCCAGCACATCAGGCTGGGCAAGAGAGAAGAGTTCTGGGTTCTTACATCAATCCAAACCCAGGAAACTATGGAAGTAGCATCCAACGGCCAACCATACATGCCAACAACTTTGAATTAAAGCCACAGCTCATCACCCTTGTTCAGAACAATTGTTCATTCGGAGGAAGTGTCCAAGAAGACCCCAATCAACATCAAACCACCTTTCTGAGGATATGCGATACTGTGAAGTCTAATGGTGTTCATCCTGACACTTATAGACTACTTCTGTTCTCTTTCTCACTCAAGGACAAAGCATCTAAATGGCTGGAATCCTTTCCAAAGGAGAGTTTAGCAACCTGGGAAGATGTGGTAAACAAATTCTTGGCAAGATTCTATCCTCCTCAACAGATCAACAGGTTAAAAGCTGAGGTACAAACTTTTAGGCAGCAAGATGGTGAGACTCTATATGAAGCATGGGAGAGGTTTAAGGACCTGACAAGAAGATGCCCGCCAGATATGTTCAATGAATGGGTGCAGTTGCACATTTTCTATGAAGGTCTTTCATATGAATCAAAGAAGGCAGTAGACCACTCATCCGGGGAATCTCTGAACAAGAAGAAGACCATTGAAGAAGTCATAGATGTCATTGAGACTGTAGCTGAGAATGACTATTTCTATGCTTCTGAAAGAGGCAACACTGCTAGCTCAAAACAAGATGATTACCAAGCAATTAGCTAACCTCACCAAGAAGATGGAGAGGAATCAAGTAGCAGCAATCACCACTTCAGCAGCAACTCAAGAAGGAGTGAATGCAGAGGCAGAGGGTGATCAGAAACAAGCCAACTACATTGGAAATTCACCCAGGCAGCACCATGACCCATACTCCAAAATATATAATCCTGGTTGGAGGAACCACCCAAACTTTGGGTGGAGAAATTAACAGGATCAAGGCCAAGATCAGAGACGCCACAACCCCAGCAACAATGCAACTCACCAACATTCCACACAGAGATCATATCAGCACCCACCTAACAACATACCTCAACATCCATACCAAAGTCAAAATGGCCCTTCTCACCCCTCCAATCTCAACTCACCATCATCTGAAGATAGACTCTCCAGGAGTGAAACCCTACTTGAAGGCATATGCAAGGAAATTCAAGATAACAAGGTGTTCAAAGAGGAGGTGCGAGCCAATAT
>NC_029785.2:87965500-87965804 GCF_000816755.2 Arachis ipaensis
AACTTAATGCCTTTATCCCTTATGAAGAGGCTGCAAATCAATGAGCTGATGCCCACAGACGTAGTCATCAGGCTGGCGGACAAAACTCAAAAACAAGCAATTGGAGTGGTTGAAAAAGTTTTGGTGAAGGTTGGGATCTACTTCCTTCCCACAGACTTTGTCATACTGTAAATGGAAGAAAGTCACTTTCACCCAATCATATTGGGAAGACCATTCTTAGCTACTGTAACAACCCTGATTTTCGAGTACATGAGATCTTTTCTGAAAGTACGGATTTCTCCGGAAGATCAGTAAAGGGAACACC
>NC_029785.2:87965936-87973349 GCF_000816755.2 Arachis ipaensis
TAACGCGGTCACGAAGAACCTAGTTTTTGAACCGTATCGGTTGGCAGTTTTGATTCTGATTTTCGTAAATAGTCTCTGTTTGATGAACCGGACTCGATTCATGAGAGGAGAGAGATAATAGTATAATATTATCATTATATTAGTATTAGAAAATGCTTGAATGATATTATAAAGTTACCTGGTCTGTTTTAGTTAAAAATAGAAAATTGCTTTAACCGGGTTTACGGTTTACTGGTGCAATTTAATACCAGCACTCTCTGATGACTTTAGCAATGCTAAGGCCTCATCATACATGTTTTATTCTCATAATAAATATGTTACTAGTGTCATTTATGCTAGTAGCTCAGAAAATAAATCCTCTCTTCTTCCTCTACATAACCATGTAACTTATCAAGGTTGGAAATAAGGTGAGATGGCTGTCTCCCTCCCATTTTAATTCGGTTTTCAAGGAAAACCATGCAAAACATGTGTTTTCTTGATGTTCTTCCTTAGGAATCATGCTTAACTTGACTTGAGGACCAAGAAACGTGAATTTATAGCAAGTCTAAGGTGAGATATCTCTTCCTAACATACTGAGTGAGATTTGGTCAGTTGAGAGTTTTTGGATTTAAAGTTGTTCTTGATGTGATTTAGGAGGAAAAAAGTGCTTAAGGACCACCTGAAAGTTTAACCAAATTAGGAGCAGCAAAACCAGGTAGGGATTGACGAATTTAATATTGATTGATTGTGTTTGAGTTGTGTGATTATGATATGGTTTGGCTGTGCTTGAAATTGATTGTTTGTATGAGTAATTCTTGTTGAAATTTTGGTGAAAATTTGATGAAATTTGATGAAATTCAAGCTATGAATGTGTGTTCTTGTGGCTGCTGGAAAACGAAACCCTACAGCTTAAATTGAGGTTCAATTTGTATTAAAATCATGTAGAAAATATGGGGTTTTAGTGGCTGGAAATTTATTTTGAATTATGGTAAAAATCGGTTGCTGAAAAGACTGAAAAACAGGTAAAAATAGAGAAAGAATCTGAAGAATATACGAAGAACACGAAGAACACTTTGAGTGTGGTGAAGAACATTGAAGAACACCTTTTAGATCTTAGAAAGGGCAAGGAAGTAAATATTTTGGTGTTTGAGGGGTTATTTTGTAATTTCTGAAAGTTAGGGTGGTTAAAGTAGAAATATTAAAAGTTACCGGGGTAAAAAGTTAATTTTAAAGGTTAAAAGGTAAAGGCAAGGTAATTTTCGAAAATTTAATAATAAAATAATAAATAATAATAAAATATTAAATAATAATATTTAATTAAAAATAATATTTTAATAAAAATAATAAAATAATGCGAAAAAGGTAGTTTTCTGTAAAAGCTTTAGAAAGACAACTTTAAGTGCAGAATCTCATAATTACCTTTATAAAACACTTAGGGAGTGGTAATAACATGATGGTGAGGCGAAGATAAATAAAAGATAAAAAGTTAAAGAAAAGATAAAAAAACAAAGAAAAAGTCTGTAAAAGTTTAACGACAGAAAAACAGACAGAGACTAGTGAACGAACTAGGGCAACTTAGTTAGTACTTGAGTTGCGACTAGGGTTAGGTATAATATGAAAAGTTAAACTGTTTCAGTATAGACTTAATGAACCTATACTTGGGACAGGCGAACTATTCATACCGAAATTTACATAAACTTTAAATACATACGTTAAGCAGAGAAATCAGAGCAGAATAGAGAAACACAGAAAATAGAGTAACCAGAGTAAAGTAAAGAGATAAAGAGAAAAAGAGTAATATAGATACAGATGAAAAGAGTAATCAGAGGAGAGAAAAGAGATACAGAGAAAAGAGTAATTAAAACAGAGTAAAGCAATGATATCAGAGCATAATAGAGAGATACAGAGAACAGAGTAACCAGAGCAGAGTAAAGAGATACAGAGAAAAGAGAAACTCGAACGGAGTAAAGAGATTTAAAGAGAAGAGTAATATAATAAAGAGCTATATTTATATATATATATATATATATTAGTTGCTTGATGCAACCCAGAGCTATATTTATATATATATATTAGTTGCTTGATGCAACCCAGAGCTATATTTATATATATATATATATATATATTTGTTGCTTGATGCAACCCAGAGCTATATTTAATATATATTAGTTGCTTAATGCAACCCAGAGCTTCTGTAGGGAAGCTAAGTTACCTACAGCTATTTTCCGCTTCCCCAGAGCAGAGCAGAGCATATATATTTTCCTGCAGTAAGCAGAGGCTGTCTCAAATGAGCGGCTATTATTATATGCGCATTTATTTAGGAACAGAAAATCGTATTCGAGAAATCGGGATTACTCGTGACCGATAAATGTCGGACTGTGAGACCAGCCAACGTCTGCACCCCCGTTCGTATACGCTCTTTAACCTGAATCCCGTGTACGAGATTCCTATTGTGTGGCTACTTCATGAGGTACCAGAGAGACGAAATCTGATCATGCAGAGGAGTAGCAGATGATGTTCTATCTTCTGATGACGTTCCACCTGACTTGAGTTTTGAAGACCTAGAACGTACTTTCCCTCGCTTTAGTAGTTTAGAGGGACTAGGTGAGTATAGAGTCTAGGCTAGCCTAGGTGCCAGCTTAGAGACATTTGAACAGGTCAGGACCTGGGATGTTGTATGTATGTATATGTATAAAGTTATTATCTAGCTATATCTAGGGGTGTTCTAACTAAAGGTCTATACTCTAATAAGGGCTGGATAACTGAATGTTGCTAGCTACTTGTGATGTATTTTTGTGTGGTTGTTTATAACTGTTTTATCTGTTATTACTTGTGAATTGATTATGACTGATTCCGTCTATTAATCCAAATGTTTTCAAAAAAAAAATACACCTCACAAATTAACTACGCGTTTAACAATGAATCAGGCTCATATGATAAATAATAGATAATAATTAGGAAGACAAATTGGTAGCGCTCAGTTTCCGGTATGATCTAGACATATTGAAAATTGGGTCGTTACAATTTGTTATCAGAGCAGTTCGTTCCCAGTAGCGCCTGGGGAGTGGACTGACTATGCTTCATTGCATACTCTGTTGTGTGTCTCATGCGTATAGGATATCCCAGTGATATATGTTGCATGATTGTCTCTGTGTTTTCATTTTGGGAATGTTCACACTTGACTTGAAGTGTTAAGACTGATCACCTTAACAATGATTGTTTCGTGTGAACAAGACTACAATGGGTTCATGGAGACGAGGCGTACGGGAAGAAATTCCTAATGTTAACTACGAGAGG
Organism: Arachis ipaensis; assembly: GCF_000816755.2. Classification (NCBI taxonomy): domain Eukaryota; kingdom Viridiplantae; phylum Streptophyta; class Magnoliopsida; order Fabales; family Fabaceae; genus Arachis; species Arachis ipaensis. The sequence goes on from NC_029785.2 coordinate 87,969,213, forward strand.
GAACAGGAAACGTTTATGGCTACCATGAACAACGTGGCTGAAGTAGTGCGTGAAGCTGCTGTAGCAGCGGCTAGGGCTGTTGAACGTCTCGGAGTGAGAATGGAAACGAGAATGAATACGGAGAAGATAATGGGAATGATGAGAACAACTTAGGGCATCTTGAAAGACCTATGACCCTTGCGACATTTCTGAAGGTTAATCCGCCTAAGTTCAAGGGTACACTCGTTGCGACTGACACTGATAATTGGTTTCGAGGTATTGAACGATCACTGAGAGCGCAACATGTTTCGGAAGGACAGCACGTGGAGTTTGCTACTTGTATGCTCGAGGGAGAAGCTGGGTACTGGTGGCAGGGGATACAGCGACTGCTACAATAGAATGAAAATGACATTCCTTAGGATATCTTTAGGGACGAATTTTATAAAAAGTATTTTCCGGGAGCAGCACGAGATGCTAAGGAGATGGAGCTTATGCAGTTGAAACAATGGGATATGACTATTGCTAAGTATGCCCGTAAGTTCGATGACTTGTGCCGTTTCTCCAAGATTTGTCAAGGGAACCCAGAAGACTTTGAGGAATGGAAGTATTTAAAGTTTGAAGGAGGACTCCGAGAAGAACTGATGAATTCTGTTGTTTCGCTAGAGATATGAAATTTTGCTGAACTAGTGAATAAAAGTAAACTAGTGGGAGAATGTTCAAAGAAGGTGGCGATAGCTCGAGCAAGTCGTAGGGAGGATTCACAAAGAGACTTTGTTCAAAATTTAGCCCCTCAAGGTCGCAACTTTAAAGCCATTGGTCAATTCCAGTGTTGGAATGGAAACCACCGAGATGTCAGCCTTCTAACTCGCAATAATCGTAGTGACAATAACCGTGACATTGAATAAGGACATGAAAGTCAACCTCACCAAGCTCAAAGTGGTGTAGTATGCCCAACTTGTGGAAAGCATCATGGTAGTAGGCTTTGCCGGTTCAGAACAGGTTTATGTTACTACTGTAACAAGGAAGGACATCAGGCAAGAGACTATCGAAAAAGAATGGTAGATAAGTCCGTTGGCAATACTATAAAGTTTGGATTTATCGCTCGAGGTAAAGTAAGGCAAGGCAATGGTAAACGAGCCCGTCAGGCTTACATAAACCCTGCATGTAAGCAATGCGGAAAATAGCATAGTAACAGGTCTTGCCAGTTTGGATCACCTAACTGCTATGCTTGTGGAGAACTTGGACATATTGCCAAGGATTGTCCAAAGGGATTTACTCAAAATCCACTCAGAACCCAACAATAAGGACGAGTGTTTGCTATCACTATTGACGATGTTGTGCAATCGGACACCCTCATTCAAGGTCAGGTCATGTCAAGAATCAATTTCTAACTGTACTGTATGATTCAGGTGCATCGCATTCTTTATTTCTCTAACTATTGCTCACGAGTTAGGATTATATTTCTTTAAATTCAATTTTTACTTGATTGTCCATACACCTGCATCCCAAAATGCTTTGACCAGTTTAATGTGCCTGCAAGTACCATTCGCTATTAGGAACAGAACTTTTATACACTATCTAATCTGTTTGCCTCTACCAGAAGATGAAGGTGGAACATCAGAAGCTGTCAAGAACCTTGCAACCCTTAGAAATACCACAATGGAAATGGGAGCAGATTTCTATGGATTTTGTCACGGGATTACCAAGGACCTCAACAGGACACAATACCATCTGGGTAATTGTGGACAGGTTGACAAAGTCAGCGCACTTCCTTCTGATTCGAGTTGACTATACTTTAGAAAGGCTGGCACGGATATATATTCAAGAAATCATACGATTGCACGGGATACCTTTGTTAATTGTTTCAGATCGAGATCCGATGTTTACATCCAGATTCTAGAGAGCTTTCCAGAAAGCGTTGGGAACAGAATTGCACATGAGTACAGCATACCATCCTCAGACAGACGGACAATCGGAGCAGACAATCCAGACATTAGAAGACATGTTACGATCATGTATGATAAACAACCAAAGCAGCTGGGATAAGTATTTGCTGTTGGTCGAATTTGTCTACAACAACAGTTGCCAATAAAGTATCGGGATGGCACCATATGAAGCTCTCTACAAAAGAAGATGTCGGACACCATTGTGTTGGAATAACGATGGAGAAGCTAGTGTCTTAGGTCCAAACTTAGTGTAAGAAACTACTGAGAAGATAAAGGAGATTCATTAGAAGATCCAGATAGCACAAAGCTGTCAAAAGAGCTATGCCGATAATAGACGTAGACCCTTAGAGTTTAGTGACGGAAACCATGTCTTTCTAGAAGTAACCTTGATTACTGGAATAGGTAGAGTCCTTAAGACTAAAAAGCTTAACCCACGATACATAGAACCTTTCCAAATACTTAAAAGAGTCGGTCTAGTAGCTTATCAAATAGTCCTTCCTCCTTATTTATCAAACCTTCATGATGTTTTTCATGTCTCGCAACTTAAGAAATATATTCCCGACAAGAGTCACGTTTTACAACTAGAGACAGTACAGTTATGAAATGATTTGACATATCAAGCATCACCGGTTCTGATCGTAGAAAGAAGTGATAAACAGCTAAAAGGCAAGACTGTTCGCTTAGTCAAAGTAGCATGGGAACCAAGAGGAGAAGAAGAGCACACTTGGGAACTGGAAGATAAGATGAAAGCTGATTACCCGCATTTATTCCTAGGTAACTGAAATTTTGAGGGCAAAATTTTCTTTTAGGAGGGGAGAATGTAACAACCCTGATTTTCGAGTACATGAGATCTTTTCTGAAAGTACGGATTTCTCCGGAAGATCAGTAAAGGGAACACCTCTGCTATATCATCAAGCATCTCAATCCTCATTATCATTATGTCATCTTTAAGCTAGAACCTTTTCCGAGGCAAGCTCGATAACGCGGTCACGAAGAACCTAGTTTTTGAACCGTATCAGTTGGCAGTTTTGATTCTGATTTTCGTAAATAGTCTCTGTTTGATGAACCGGACTCGATTCATGAGAGGAGAGAGATAATAGTATAATATTATCATTATATTAGTATTAGAAAATGCTTGATTGATATTGTTAATAATAAAATAATAAATAATAATAAAATATTAAATAATAATATTTAATTAAAAATAATATTTTAATAAAGATAATAAAATAATGCGAAAAAGGTAGTTTTCTGTAAAAGCTTTAGAAAGACAACTTTAAGTGCAGAATCTCATAATTACCTTTATAAAACACTTAGGGAGTGGTAATAACATGATAGTGGGGCGAAGATAAATAAAAGATAAAAAGTTAAAGAAAAGATAAAAAAACGAAGAAAAAGTCTGTAAAAGTTTAACGACAGAAAAACAGACAGAGACTAGTGAACGAACTAGGGCAACTTAGTTAGTACTTGAGTTGCGACTAGGGTTAGGTATAATATGAAAAGTTAAACTGTTTCAGTATAGACTTAATGAACCTATACTTGGGACAGGCGAACTATTCATACCGAAATTTACATAAACTTTAAATACATACGTTAAGCAGAGAAATCAGAGCAGTGTAGAGAAACACAGAAAACAGAGTAACCAGAGTAAAGTAAAGAGATAAAGAGAAAAAGAGTAATATAGATACAGATGAAAAGAGTAATCATAGGAGAGAAAAGAGATACAGAGAACAGAGTAATTAAAACAGAGTAAAGAGATACAGAGAATAGAGTAATTAAAACAGAGTAAAGAGATACGGAGAAAAGAGAAACCAGAACAGAGTAAAGAATAGATAATAATTAGGAAGACAAATTGGTAGCGCTCAGTTTCCAGTATGATCTAGACATATTGAAAATTGGGTCGTTACAGCTATAGCCAGAGCGCTGATAGATGTGGAGCGAGGAGAGCTAATACTGAGGATACATGATGAACAACTCACCTTCAACGTCTTCAAACCCTCACAAGAAGCAAGTCAGGAAGGCAAGGAACTAAGGGCACAGCATGACAGAGCAATTGTGGGAGAAAAAAGCATTGAAGTACAAGCTGTACACCCTGGAATTCCTTTATGTGATGAACAAGAGAATCAGCAGCTGTCACAGCTAAAGGAAACTCAAGTGGAGCCAAAACCACCAGAATCATATGAGACCAGCAACAAAATCTCCCTAGGGAAAG
>NC_029785.2:87973466-88026263 GCF_000816755.2 Arachis ipaensis
GATTTCTCTCCCGGGGATAAAGTGATCTCAGCTTACTTCCTAGATATCCCACCTCATCTCCCCACCATCCCATCTCAGTTACCTAAGGTTTTCACCATCAACAAAGTTCTCTCCCTAGAACATGTGGACATCATTGATGAAGCCAATAGATATAGGTTTACTGCAAGAGGGGAAGATCTGAAGCATTACCAACCACCATGACAAAGGCAGAACGTCAAGCTAGTGACGCTAAAGAAGCGCTTCATGGGAGGCAACCCATGTTTTACATGCTTTTAAAAGTAGTTAATAAAGCAAGGTTCAGGGATTTCAACTCAACTTGACATGCACTTGAATGAATCCTTTTGTGCAACATATAGTGAGGAACAAGTTTAGTGTTCAATGCACACTAAGAGAACATAAATGTAACCCATATCATGTCACTCTTAGGGGCATTGAACAAATCTTTTACACCACATGGCACCAAACTATGTTTGGTGTTGCCAATGTTGCATACACGGATGTTGAGTTAGTCAGTTGGTGTGCACTCATGAACAGCACTTAGTAGTTAGAAACAAAAAACTTTAAAAAGTAGTTATTCTTTTAATTTTGCCGCCACTTTCCACAAGTTTTCTTTTAATCACATTTTGTTTATTTTGTAGAAGAATTGATGGGGCAATTGAAGGGTTCGGCCACCACAAAAAGAGAAGACTATACACGTGTCTTCAAGGGGATTGCATTGGAAATTGTTGCCATGCAACATTGGAAGGAGAACAAGCTTGGAAACTGAACCAACCCCATCATTAAGATGATGATCCTTGTGCTCATCCCATGCTAAACCCCATCCGTCCATCACACAACTACCCCATCAATCCACACCTTTCATTCACTCATCATTTTCCTATATAAGTGAGTCATAGTCCATACTTCCCTTCACATTCCAGCAACCACTTCTTCAAACTTCTCACTCTCGAAGTACAACTTTCCAAGCCACACCCTATCCAAAACCAACCGAATTCCACCACTCATCACTAACCTCAACACCTTCGCTTTCCAAAAATCACTCATGGCATCATCAAGCTCCAAGAGGCAAGAGGAAAGGAAGTTGAAATAGCAAAAGGAAACACTGAAGAAGAAGATGGAAGACGCTGGCTTCTGGAAGAAGTTGATTGGAAAAAGCAAGGGAAGTGGGAGTGCAAGCACTCAAGAAAAACACAAAGAGGACAAACAAGAAGGAGAGCAATAGCAACCCCATGATTAAAAGGTGGTGGAGTTCCCTCATTGTCCCATCTTTTTCAAGTTTTAAATAAGGAAAATCATATATGAAATAGAACATGCTTCCATGATAGTTTAGAATTTTCAATTCTGTTTTTAGTATTCTCCTTGCTTAGGTCTATGATTGCTAGTCAAATTGCCTGTTTTCAATTCCATCTTGCTTATTGTATGCTTGTCCTTTTTAAGCTAAATAAAAGGATATGTTATGAAAGACCAGAGTGAAGTTCAATTTGTGGAGTAACTTCTTAGATTTGTGGTGTAGTAATCACTTAGCTAAGTTGGTTCACCAACAAGGTGGGAAGGCAACTATCTGTCCTAAATCATATGCTTGAAACACACCCCATGAGACTAGCTAAATAATAAGATCCTAATAAGAAAAAGGAAAAGAACAATAAGAGTTGAAAAAGAAAGAAAAGTTAATAAGGAATAAGGCTAGGCACCAAAGGGCTTGAATCTTGAGGGATGTGTCTGTGGTGCTCTTGTACCAAGGATCTGCTTGGATGAATAAGTTCTTAGGAGTGCTTCATCACTTCGTAACTTGGGTTAACTAACCCGGGATTATCAACTGAAAATCCACTATCAAGACCAACCTTGCTACAGAATATTTAGTAACCCAAAGAGGTGCTGGACACCAAGACCTCAAGGGAAGAAAATAACAAACCATGTGCCTGTAGTGTGCATGTATGGGGGAGAGAGACTTGAGGGAGTAAGTCCTTAGGGGTGCTTCAACACCTAGCACCTTGAACCAACTGGTTCGGGAGTGTTGGTTGAAAGCTTATTTTAAATAGTCGCCCCCTCATAGAACACTTAGCCTAAGGATACAATAGACCTTGGAAGGACAAAGGGATCAATGAATAACAGTCTCAAAGGGTGCAATCAAGTGAGTATTCCAAGGCATGATAAAGGTCTGAAAGCCAGTAAAGGAATGAACCTAAGTTGCTATGTATGAAACCCCATAAAACCAAGAACATGACTTCCACAATAATGATTCATTCATCTTGTCATTTCATTCATCATTCTCTTGTTCCAGTACTTGCTTAGGGACAAGCAAGATTTAAGTTTGGTGTTGTGATGCCAGGGCATTTTGGCCAGTTTCACTGACCTTTTCTTTATGGTTTTAGGGTAGTTTCATGTACTTTCTTAGGAAATAAGCAAGTTTTGGGTAGAATTTCACTTACATCTTGATTCAAGCTAACATTGTGATTTTTATATGATTTCATGAGAATTGTGCATGAATTGAATGACAAATTGGATGATGCATGTCTTATAACTTGGACTAGAACTTTGATGCACTTTATTCCTTGATTTCAGGACAAAAGAAGCAAGGAAGAACAATGTTAGCAGCCATGTTAGTCTAACTAACGTGACCTCTAACGTTAATGAGAAAAGTAATCGCCAATAATGTCCTCGAAGCCATCATAGCCCACGTTAATTGCCACGTTAACTACATTAACGTGGTAGCCCACACTTTCACTTAACGTTAACACCACTAACGTCCTAAGCTAGAATCCTTGCCTACTTCACACTTTCTCTCTGCAAGTAAAGCTAAGCCCACTGAAGAAGATAACTGCTTCAACTCAAGATCCAAAGGCCCATATCCAAGACTTGAAGAGCCAACTAGAAGATCAGAAGAATAGTATAAATAGGGAGAACTTTGAACTAGAAAAAGAAGAGCTTTTGGCATTATTAGAATTACTCTCTGTATTTTACTTTCTCTGCAATTTTTAGTTAAATTCTCAGAATGTACTCTCCATCTATGCTATTCATTCCCAGAGCTATGAACAACTAAGCCACTTTCATTGGGTTAGGGAGCTCTATTGTAATTTGATGGATCAATAATAGTTTTCATTATCCTTCTTCTCTATTTTCTCTTGATTTTACTAGAAAGCTTTCAATCTTCCTCCAATTGAGTAGCTATCTTGGAAAAGAAGCTATTCATACTTGGATCTCTTCTGAACCTTGGAAGAGGAATGAAGAGATCATGCTAGAATTTCTTTCTCATGTTGAACCAAATTGGGGTTTAGACGGATATGGTGACATATAATTCTCCCAATACTTTGATTTGGAAATACATGTGGTATAATCAGTGACCACACTTCATCTCTTCTCATGAGCAATTAGACCAAGGAATTGGCTATTGATCTGATTTGAGAGATTGAATTACCAAGGAATTGGAATTCAATCACTTAAGATTGCCAAGGAGATCAATGAATGCATTGATTAAGAAAGAGATGAAAATGAACTTGATCTGGAGAATGCAACATCTCCTAAGCCCAATGAACTCCCCATTTCTGATCTTACCCATTCTCTTTACTTTCTGCTATTTACTTTCATGCTAAACTCCCCTTTCCCATTTAAGATTCTGCAATTTACCTTCCGTCATTTATTTTCTGCAATTTACTTTTCTGCCATTTAATTTCCTGCAATTCTCAACCCAATTTCTGCTTAGCTCAACTAGAACATTCTTCCAATTAATGTTGCTTGACCAATCAATCCCTGTGGGATTCGACCTCACTCTATTGTGAGTTTTTACTTGACGACAATTCGGTATACTTGCCGAGGGAGATTTGTTAAAGGACAAGTTTCCGTGCATCACACGTCCCATGTAATTGGCCTTCTTTATCCTCTCTGGAAACTTATACCAGCGTGCCATGCCTAAAGGCTGGCGTGCCACACCCATGATCTTGCCTTGGTTCCAGTAGCTGGCGTGCCATGCCTCAGCCTTCAAAGTGGCACGCCATAGTGAGATGCTTGGGTTGGCGTGCCATGCCTTCGATACCAAGTGGCATGCCTAGTCATTGCTTTTGTTCTCTTTGTGCATCGGCGTGCCATGCCTGGTTGCTCAAGTGGCACGCCTAAGTGAGATTGAGAGGTTGGCGTGCAACACCTTCGACTTCAAGTGGCACACCCAGTCTTCAATTGCCTTCAGCCCCTTCTCTGGATTATTGTACCAGCGTACCACGCCTGGGTTCTTAAGTGGCACACCCAAGTGACTTCTTGGAGCTAGCGTGCCACGCCCCTTTGCTCAAGTGGCACGCCCATAGTAGTTGATGGGTTAGGCGTGCCACGCCCAACCTGACGTGCCACGCCCCTTTTGTGTTCTCCATTGTTGCTCTCTGGAACTTTGTACTAGCGTGCCAGGCCCAGTCTCTGGCGTGCCACAACCACATGCATGCTTGGACTTCCCCTCTGGGATTTAGTACTGGCGTGCCACGCCTAGCTCCTGGCGTGCCACACCAGTGTATTTTTGTGTAACTTGGGCTGCTAGGTGATCCTTGGTGGTGGCCACACCAAACTTAATCTCTGGACTTACTCTTCAAAATCAAGCTACTAATTGGTAGTAAGCCTAGATTAAGTGGGTGAGTGGCCACACCAAACTTAGCAATTTAGCTAGTTCTCAGCCCATTTACTCACCATTAGTTATGCCTTCATCAAGTTGCAATTCCAGAATAGAAAAAAATAGAAGAGTGTAAAAAAATATTCTAACTACCAAAGCTAGTATCAAACTTTCCTACCTACTATTACAATCGAATCCTAATATGGTAATGTAACACAAATGTGAGATTGAAAATTAAACTATCTAAAGCAGTAGATTTTGAACTACTTCTAAGAAAGGCTATTAAATCAAAAGGATAAAGTGTTGGGTGCCTCCCAACTAGCGCTTCTTTATTGTCATTATGTTGACATTCCTTCATCTTTAGCTGAGCTTGTAGCTCACTCTCTGCTCCTTTAAGGAGCCTCCCAAGTAGTGTTTGAGTCTATGGCCATTGACAGTAAAAGTTCTTTGAGTCTTGTCCTCTATGAGCTCTACATGACCATAGGAAGACACCTTGAGTATGGTGAAAGGTCCTGACCATCGAGACTTAAGTTTCCCAGGGAAGAACTTGAGTCTTAAGTTGTAAAGTAGCACCTTCTGTCCTTCAGTGAACTCCCTTCTTGCTATCTTTTGGTCATGCCACCTTTTTGTGTTCTCTTTGTAGATTTTTGCATTCTCATATGCTTGATTTCTAAACTCCTCCAGCTCATTGAGTGGCATTAATCTCTTTTCTCCAGCAGCTTGCTCATCATAGTTTAACATTTTTAGAGCCCAAAATGCTCTATGCTCAAGTTCAACTGGTAAGTGACAAGCCTTGCCATGTACCAGTTGGTATGGAGACATCCCAATGGGAGTCTTATAGGCTGTTTTGTAGGCCCATAGTGCATCATCCAGCTTCTTAGACCAATCCTTTCTTGAGCTTCCAACAATTTTTTCAAGGATTCGTTTTAGCTCTCTGTTGGAAATTTCAGCTTGCCCGTTGGTCAGTATGGAGTTGTCACTTTGTGTCCCTCCATCACTAATGAGAGCTCTGGAACTCCAAATCTGCTAAAGATGTTCCTTCTCAAGAAGCTTATCACAACTTTGTTGTCATTTGTTGCAGTGGCTATGGCTTCTACCCACCTTGAGACATAATCAACAGCCACCAATATGTAGCTATTTGAGTAGGAGGTTGGGAAGGGTCCCATGAAGTCAATCCCCCATACATCAAATAGCTCCAACTCTAGTATAAATTGCTGTGGCATCTCATTTCTCTTGGTTAGATTATCAACTCTTTGGCATTCATCACACCTTGACACCATTTCTTTGGCATCCTTAAACATTGTTGGCCAGTAAAATCCGGATTGAAGAACTTTTGCTGCTGTTCTTTCTCCACTGAAGTGACCTCCATATACGGATTTATGGCACTGCCATAACACTTCCTGCCCTTCTTCATGGGATATACACCATTTTAGGATTCCATCAGCACACTTTTTGAACAAATAGGGGTCATCCCAGATGTAGTGTTTGGCATCCTTGATTAGCTTCTTCCTCATGTGCTTATTGATGTTAGTTGGTAGTTTCCCAATAGCCTTGAAGTTAGCTATTTTTGCAAACCAAGGGGCTACTCGAATCATCATCAATTGTTCATCAGGAAAGCTTTCATTTACTACTACTACCTTGTTTTCTGCTCTGCTCCTATCTTTAATCTCAAAATCAAATTCTTGGAGCAGCAGAATCCATCTTATTAGTCTGGGCTTAGATTCTTGTTTGGTAAGCAAGTATTTGTGTGCTGCATGATCAGTGAACACAATTACTTTTGAGCCAATAAGATATGATCTAAACTTATCAAAAGCAAAAACTATGGCTAAAATTTCTTTTTCTGTGGTGGTATAGTTCCTTTGATTCTCATTAAGGACCTTGCTAGCATAGTAAATAACATGTACTAGCTTGTCTTTCCTCTGTCCTAGAACAGCACCAACAGCATAATCAGATGCATCACACATTAGTTCAAAGGGAAGATCCCAGCTTGGTGGTGCTATAATAGGTGTAGAGGAGAGTTTCTTCTTAAGTTCATCAAAGGCTACCATGAACTCTCTATAAAAAACAAAGGGAGTATTTGAGACAAGTAGGTTGCTAAGGGGTTTTGCAATCTTTGAAAAATCTTTGATAAACCTCCTATAGAACCCAGCGTGTCCCAAAAAACTTCTGATTGCTTTGACATTGCAAGGTGGAGGTAATTTTTCAATTACTTCCACTTTTACCTTGTCCACTTCTATGCCATCTTTTGAAAACTTGTGTCCAAGAATCACCCCTTCAGTCACCATAAAATGGCACTTCTCCCAGTTTAAAACCAGGTTGGTTTCTTGACACCTTTTTAGCACAAGAGCAAGATGGCATAGGCAATCAGAATATGAGTTCCCAAAGATAGAAAAGTCGTCCATGAATACTTCTATGAACTTCTCAATCATGTCTGAAAAAATGAAGAGCATGTACCTTTGGAATGTTGCAGGTGCATTGCACAATCCAAAGGGCATTCTCCTATAAGCAAAGACACCATATGGACAAGTAAATGAAGTTTTTTCCTGATCCTTGGGGTCTACAATAATTTAATTGTAGCCCGAATACCCATCCAGGAGGCAATAATACTCATGTCCTACCAATCTTTCAAGCATCTGGTCCATGAAAGGTAGGGGAAAGTGATCCTTCCGGGTGGCTTCATTAAGTTTTCGGTAGTCAATGCACATACGCCATCCGGTCACTGTCCTTGTGGGTATCAATTCATTCTTCTCATTTGCCACAACAGTGATCCCTCCCTTCTTAGGGACTACTTGCACCGGGCTTACCCAAGGGCTATCTGAGATAGGGTAGATCACCCCTGCTTGCCACAGTTTCAACACTTCTTTCTAAACCACTTCAGTCATAGTTGGGTCCAGCCTCCTTTGTTGTTGTCTTGAAGGTTTGGCATCTTCTTCAAGTAAGATTTTATGCATACACATTAAAGGACTAGTCCCTTTTAAATCTGCAAGTGTCCAGCCTATGGCATCCTTGTGTTGCCTCAACACTTGGATAAGCTCCTCCTCTTGTTCTTTGCTCAGGCTTGAATTTATGATTACTGGGTGAGTGTTGTTGGCACCCAGATATGTATATTTCAAGCTGGGTGGTAAGGTTTTCAGCTCTAGTTTTGGTGCCTCTGCATCTTTGTTGTCTGTGGTGATTGGCATGATTGAATTTCTCATGGTTGCTTGTGGTGGTTCTCCATCTGGTGCTTGTTCCAGCTCAATGGTTCCTCCACATTGTTCTTCTTCCAAGACTCCTTGAACTATTTGTTCCATGGTGTCTACTAGCATGCATTCTCCTATGGATTCTTTGGGGTAACTCATTGCTTTAAAGATGTTGAAGACCATTTTCTCTTCATGCAACCTCAAGATTAGTTCCCCTTTTTGCACATCAATGATGGTTCCAGCAGTAGCTAGAAATGGTCTTCCTAGGATAATTAACGTGTTGGCCTCTTCTTCCATGTCCAGCACAACGAAATCAGCAAGGAAAATGAATTCTCCCACTTTCACTAGCAAGTCTTCCACCACCCCACGTGGAAACTTTAATATTCTGTCGGCCAATTGGAGTGCCATTATTGTTGGCTTGGCTTCCTCAATCTTCATCCTTCTCATTATGGTTAGGGACATGAGATTTATACTAGCTCCCAAGTCACACAAAACTTTCTCAATAGTGATATCCGCTATGATGCAGGGGATTTAAAAACTCCCTGGGTCTTTCAACTTTTGAGGCAGCTTCTTCTGTATGATGACACTGCATTCCTCGGTCAATACTATGGTCTCTTTTGCCTCCCAATTCCTCTTTCTTGTTATAAGCTCCTTCAAAAATTTGGCATAGAGTGGCATTTGTTCTAATGCCTCAGCAAATGGTATGTTGATTTGGAGCTTCTTGAAGATCTCTAGGAACTTAGAGAATTGGCCATCCTTCCCACCTTTTCCCAGTCTTTGTGGGTATGGTGCTTTTGGCATATAAGGCTTCAAGACTGGTTTTGGTTGAGGTGGAGCAGGGATCTCTTCTTCATCCTTTTTCCCATGCTTTTCTGCAACTTCTTCATGGTTGTCTTTGCTTGGGGTTCCTTCCTCCACAACCTTCCCACTTCTTAGTGTAATAGCCTTACATTCCCCTCTTGGGTTAGCTATGGTATCACTAGGAAATGTGTGTATGGGTAGTGGGATTTGCTTGGATAAAATCCCCACTTGTGCTTCCAAATTTGAGATTGTTGCGCCTTGATTTTTCATATTTGACCTGTATTCCTCTTGATTAGTGTCTATCCTTCTTTCAGTTTGTGCTTGTCTGTCCATGAGGGTGGAGACTGCCCCTGTAATCTGTGATGACAGTTGTGCTATTGCAGCCTCCATCCTCTCAAAGTTGCTCCTGATTTTACATGGTTGCATAGTTGAAGGTGGTGTGTCTTGATTGAGGTTGTTGTGTATGGGTTGGTTGCTATCGTATGATGTGTTTTGTGAGTTATGGTAAGGTCTATGGTTCCCTATTTGATGGTTGGGGTTGTGGGTGGAATGCTGATTTGATGGATAAGGTTTGTTGTGGTCTTGGTTGTGGTTTTGTTGGTTTTCTCACCCAAAATTTGGATGGTTCTTCCAACCTAGGTTGTATGTCTTAGAGTGTGGGTCATATGGTGGTCTGGATGAATTGTTCACATAATTAGCTTATTCCTAGTCACCTTCAGATTCTGGTGCATTCCCTTCTTGTTGAGAAATTTGGTCTTGAGTGACTGAGGCTTGATTGGCCTCCATCCTCTTAGTTAAGGCTGCTATTTGGGCTGCAATTGCCTTGTTCTGAGCTAACAAAGCATCTACAGAGTTGAGTTCTAGCACTCCCTTCTTCTGAGTCCTTTCTGAAGCATAGAAATACTCATTTTCAGCTACAGTCTCAATGACATCTATGGCCTCTTCAATGGTTTTTTTTTTTGTTGAGTGAGCCTCCTGAAGAATGATCCACGGCCTTCTTTGATTCATAGGATAGCCCCTCATAAAAGATATGTAGTTGTACCCACTCATTGAACATTTTTGGTGAGCATCTTCTTGTCAGATCTTTGAATCTCTCCCATGCCTCATAGATTGTTTCTCCATCTTGTTGTCTGAAGGTTTGCACCTCAGCTCTCAGCCTGTTGATTCTTTGTGGAGGGTAAAATCTTGCAAGGAATCTGTTTATGACCTACTCCCATGTAGTTAGGCTATCCTTGGGGAATGATTCCAACCACTTTGCTGCCTTATCTCTGAGTGAGAAAGGGAACAAGAGTAGTTTGTAGATGTCAGGGTGTACCCCGTTGGACTTTACAGTATCACATATCCTCAAGAATGTGTTGAGATATTGATTAGGGTCTTCTTGGGCACTTCCTCTATATGAGCAATTATTCTGAACAAGTATGATGAGCTGAGGCTTCAGCTCAAAATTATTGGCATAAATTATTGGCTTTAGGATGCTGCTGCCATAATTTCCTGGGTTTAGGTTGATGTAGGAACCTAAAACTCTCCTTTCTTGCCCAGCATGATTGCCAGCTTCCTCTTCAACATGGTTATGTGCTTTTTCTTCCATGGTAGTTTCTAGATTTTCCTCCACTAGTTCCTCTCCAATTATGCCTTTGCCTCTTGCTTCCCTCCTTCGCCTAAGGAGGGTCCTCTCAATTTTACTATCAAAGGGAGATGAAGTCTCTCCTCTTCTACCTGTCATACAATTGGCAAATAACCAGCAGAGAACAAGTGTAGTAGGGAAAACCTTGTTGAGATTAGTAGTTAGCTTTGTTGATGCAATTAATCGAACAGTTAGAAGAGTGGAAATATGGATGATGAATAAAAATAATCAAAGAAGGAAGAAATAGAACTCAGAGTGGAAATAGAAAGAAAAAAAAATAAAAGGTGCTAAATAAAAGAAGTTAAAATAACAAGGAATTTTAAATTGCTTAATCTAGCCCTCCAATCAATTAATCACTCTCAAATTTAAGCCAATCCCCGGCAACGACGCCATAAAACTTGATGAATCCAATTTACACCCCATTCAAAAATTGGTGAATTAGTTCTTTTGGCAAGCGCACCAAAATTATCATCAAGTAATAACCCACAGTGGAGTGGGATCGTATCCACAGAGATTGGCAAATTCGAGCAGTTTTAATTAATTGATGAATTAGTCAAGCGGATCAATAAGATTGTGAAGTGCAAAATTGTAAATGACATAAATGTAAATGGCTAGAATATAAAGAAAAGAAATAAAGTGTATAAATGGAAATGGTAGAATGTAAAGTGCAGAATTATAAATGACTTGAATGTAAATGGGATTGGGGAATTGCTGAATGTAAAATTAAGCTATAAAGAAAGGGATAGATAAGAATGGGGAAATTCATTGAGATTAAGAGATGTCGTCTCTTTGGATCAAATATAGCTTATATACTCTTCAATCATGCAACTTATTGACCTCTTGGCAATCATGATTGATTGAGCCCCAATCCCTTGGTGACTCAATCTCTCAGATCTTGATCAATAGCCAATTCCTTGGTCTAATTGCTCATGAAAAGAGATATGCTTGGTCCCTAATTATACCACACACCATCATAGGTCCAAGTAGAGGGAGGATTATATGTCACATATCCAAACACCAAAACCCAGATTCTACTCAAGTGTGAGAAGGGATTTCAAGCATGGTTTTATGTTTCCTTTCCCAACGTTCCCATGGAACCCAATTGCATTCAATCTCTTTTCCAACATAATTGAACACTAAGCATTAAGAACGAAATTCCTTCTAGCAAATCAAAGAGAAGATGAAGAGAAGAAGAATTTCACTATTATCAATCCATCGAGTACAACAGAGCTCCCTCTCTCAATGAGAGGGAAGTTAGCTACTCATAGCTCAAAGAAAAGTACTCAAAAGTGAAATGTAAAAGTAGATCTAAAACTAACTGCTTAACCCCCTCTTCAGTACTCCTTGGGGTATTTATACTACTCCTAGTAAAATGAAAGAATTACAAAACTGAAAAAGGAAAATTACATTTTAGAGGGAAAAGAAGCTCAATAAGTGTGACCTCCCAGCTGGCGTGTGATTGGCGCTCTAGTGGCGTGTCACACGCTCTTCAATTTTAGCTTGGCGTGCCACGCCCAGCCTTTCAAGTGGCACGCTCTTATTCACTAACAACCTTGGCGTGCCACGCCTTCGAGCTCAAGTGGCACGCCCTAGTCTTTTTCCACTTCTCTTTGCCTCTGGAAACTTGAACTAGCATGGGACGCCCAGGGTCTAGCGTGCCACACCCCTTTGTGAGTGAGTGGTTCCTCTGTTTGGCGTGCCACACCACGAACTCAAGTGGCACACCCCAATGCTTCTTTGCTCTCTGAATGACACTAGGGTGCCACGCCTGGGATTCAAGTGGCACGCCTAAGTGAAGAATAGTGAGTGGCGTGCCATGCCTTCGATACCAAGTGGCACGCCCCATGTAATTGGCCTTCTTCATCCTCTCTGGAAACTTATACCAGCGTGCCACTCCTAAAGGCTGGCATGCCACGCCCATGATCTTGCCTTGGTTCTAGTAGCTAGCGTGCCATGCCTCAGCCTTCAAGTGGCACGCCATAGTGAGATGCATGGGTTGGCGTGCCACACCTTCGATATCAAGTGGCATGCCCAGTCCTTGCTTTTGTTCTCTTTTTGCATTGGCGTGCCACGCCTGGTTGCTGAAGTGGCATGCCTAAGTGAGATTGAGAGGTTGGCGTGCCACGCCTTCGACTTCAAGTGGCACGCCCAGTCTTCAATTGCCTTCAACCCCTTCTCTGGATTATTGTACCAGCGTGACACGCCATGCTGTTCAAGTAGCACGCCCATGGATTTGTGAACTCTTCAAGCTTGGTGTGCCACGCCTGGGTTCTTAAGTGGCACGCCTGATGTGAGACCAAGGGTGTATTGGTAAAGATTTTCCTCAATAAAATTGCGTTGCAAGCATAGCTCTACGAACAACAATCCTCGGGTATCAAATTTAGAAGAGAGATTTGGTTGTCACAAGTTCAACCCCAATAGAAATAACCGAAGTATTCAAACCTCGGGTCGTCTCACAAGGAATGGGCAAACATGTGCTTCAACATTGGTTAGAAATCCGGGGTTGTGAGTTATGAGAATAAAAATAAATGGGAATCTTAAAAAGCAAGTAATCTTAAATTGCAAGAAACAAATTCAAATAACTAAGCAAGATATGAGCAATTCCAAACTAACAAGTAACATCCAATATGATTCTATTCTAAACTAAACAAGTAACTATAACTAAAACAAGTAATTGAGAATTTTGGTCTTCAAATATGAATAATAAAAGCAACTCTTGGCTAGGCATGGGAATTGAGGTCACCATCCTTGTCTAATAACCATATCTTGACAATTATGAGGAACCAAACTTATTAAGTCTACTTCTATACTTGAGGTACGTCAAATGGTTTGGTCAACATCAACCCATAAGTTCTAACCTCACTACTAATCAACTTAATAGAAGGTTAGCGTCAATGGTTATCAAATTGACCACTAAGGGCTCCCAAATCATCAAATCCATTAGACTCAATGACTCAAGTTTACCCAATTTCCGTGGCCTAGGCCAAGAGTAAAGAGAACTACTCCAAAATCAAAGTAAACAATTCATCAAACACATGGTAAGCATTAACAAAAGACATGTTCAAAATAGCAATTAAATGGAAATCAACAAGTACCCACTAACAATTATCAACATACAATCATCGAAACAACACAATTAATCATAGAAAACACCAATGTAACATCAACAAGTCAAGATTCACAACATTCATGAAATGGGTATAAAATGACAATTGACAAGAATTCATAAAACTATCACAAGATCTAAGTAAAATTATACTAAGGAATTCAAATTGAACAATTAAAACTAGTAATTAACAAGATCTAATTCACAATTCAACAAGGGAAGATCAAATTAAAACTAGATCTAGAGAGGAACAAGGGTTTCTCCCTCTAGAAGAACAAAGAACAAAAAACTAGCTAAAATTGTGTCTTAGTTTAAAATGATTGATCCCCCTTTTCCCCTAGCATCTTTGGGTCTTTTCCATGCAGAAACAGTTTGAAATTGGGCCTGATGAGCCTCAGAAATCGCTAGGCATGATTTCCTTTAATGAGGTCAGGTGCAGCTTCCCACGCGTGCACACCATGCGAGCATGCGCGCCGATTGATTTTGCGATCCACGCGTGCGCGCCAAGTGCGCGTGCGCGTCGATAGGAATCTTCTGATCTGTGTGGATGCCTCCGTCCTTGCACGCCGCTTCCAGCCAATCTCATTCACGCGTGCGCGTGGAGTGCGCGGGCGCACCAATGCTACTTTTCCCAAAATTCAATTCTTCATGATCCTCCCTTTTGTGCATGCTTTCTTTCTCTCTTCTACGCCATTCCTACCCTATAATTTCTGAAATCACTCAAAAAATACATCACGGCATCGAATGACAATAGAAGAGGATTAAAATGTGGCAATTTTAAGGCAAAATAAGCATATTTTTCATCATGGAGCAATATTAGGAAGTGAACACAAAACCATGCATTTCTTGTGATTAAGTGCGAGAAATATTTACAAAACCCTCCAATTTCTACACAATATAAACCATAAAATTGGGGTTTATCAAATCTCCCCGCACTTAAACCAAGCATGTCCTCATGCTTAAAATAAAAAGACCAAAGATCATGGTGAGAAAGGGTTTATGAAATGCAAACTACCTAAGTGGATGTATGCAACTAATGTAAAATCATCTACCTACTTGGTCAAGAGTAAAACTATCCTCCAAGAATACATGTGAACATATGGGGCGGAAATAGTATGTAACTCATGAATCTTACCAAATCGATCATCACTAAGGAGTGCATATAACTTGCTAGATGAACGCTTGTGAAAGCCGGGAACAAAGAGAATAACACATACTTGGTAGGTGCTTAAACTAGTAGTCAAAGAGAATACTTCACAATATCATGCACAATCCAAAACATAGCATTCTCCCTACTTCAACAATTCATCCATACCAAAATGACGAAAACTACATTAACATCCTATCTATTCAACAAGAAGAATAAAACTAGAATTCCTATGCAATCAATCAATCATCAAGAAATCATAAAATTCACAAGAATTTAAGGTTACAAACAAGATGGTATATACAAGGAAGATTTTACCACGGTGGGGTGCCTCCCACCTAGCAGTTTTCTTTAACGTCCTTAAGTTGGACGGTCCTTTTCTTAATCTTCCTCTCTTCTTGGTGCATCCTCCAATAGGTACACCTCTAGCTCTTTTGGGGGCTTGAAGCCATGGTACTTCTTCACTCTATGTCCATTCACTTTGAAAGTTGCTTCACTCTTGGGATCAAACAACTCCACCACTCCATATGGCTTTATCTCCTTCACCATGAAAGGTCCTTCCCATCTAGAGCGGAGCTTGCCAGGCATGAATCGAAGTCTTGAGTTGTAGAGGAGGACTTCATCACCTTCTTGAAAGTCCTTCTTCCTGATGTGATGGTCATGAAATGCTTTAGTCTTCTCTTTCTAAATCCGGGCATTCTCATATGACTCGTTCCTCAAACACTCAAGCTCCTCTAGTTGTAATTTCATAGCTTCACCTGTCTTGGCTAAATCCATGTTGCACTGCTTTACCAATAGGCTCGATGCTCAATCTCCACCGGGAGGTGGCGTGCCTTACCATAGATGATTCGGAAGGGACTCATCCCTATCGAAGTCTTGTAGGCCGTTCTATACGCCCATAGTACATCTCCTAACCGGGGGCTCCAATCCTTTCTTTGTGGATTGACCACTTTCTCCAAAATTCTTTTAATTTTCCGGTTGGAAACTTCCGCTTGTCCATTTTTTTGCGGATGATAAGTAGTAGCAACATTATGGGACACTCCATAGCGCTTGAGCAATGCTTCTACCTTCCTGTTACAAAAGTGGGATCCTTGGTCGCTCATGATTGCTCGTGGCGACCCATAACGGCATACAATGTAATTCCTAATAAAAGAAACAACGGCATTGCCATCGTCAAGGCGGGTAGGTACGGCCTCTACCCACTTTGACATGTAGTCAACCGCTAACAGAATATATAGATACCCACTAGAGTTGGGAAACGGTCCCATAAAGTCAATGCCTCATACATCAAATATCTCACAGAACAACATGGGTTGCTGAGGCATTTCATCCCTTTGGGATGTGTTTCCCGACCTCTGACACTGATGGCAAGACACAACCGGTTAGCATTCTTGAGTAAGGTTGGCCACCAGAATCCACAATCCAACACCTTTTTAGCGGTCCTTTGTGGGCCAAAGTGGCCACCACATTCGAACGAATGACAAGCTTCAAGAATTGGTTGGATTTCAGACTCTGGAACACATCTTCGAATTACTTGGTCTATGCCTCTCTTCCACAAGTGTGGGTCATCCCAAATATAGTATTTGGAATTACTCCTCAACTTGTCCCTTTGGTTTTTCGAAAAGTTGGGAGGGAAGATTTTCGCAACCAAGTAGTTCACCATTGGGGCAAACCAACGAAAGCTATCCGACACAGCATGCAACTATCCAATGGGAATAAGTCATTGATCGGAAATGGATCAAATTTTAAATTCTCAATGCGGCTTAAATGATCCGCCACCAAGTTTTGAGATCCACTCCAGTCCCTAATCTCAATGTCGAATTCTTGCAAAAGCAAAATCCAACGTATAAGTCTAGGCTTTGACTCATTCTTTGTCAATAAGTACTTTAAAGCTGCATGATCCGTGTATACCACTATCTTTGACCTAGCAAATAAGATCTGAATTTATCTAAAGCATGAACAATAGCTAAGAGTTCCTTTTCAGTAGTGGTATAGTTGGATTGTGCTGCATCTAGTGTTTTAGAAAAGTAAGCAATGACATAAGGGAGTTTACCATCGCGCTGTGCAAGCGCGGCACCTACAGCATGGTTTGACGCATCGCACATTATCTCAAATGGCAACGTCCAGTTGGGGGCTCGCACAATTGGTGCTGTGGTAAGAACTCTCCTTAGCTCTTCAAAAGCTTTCACACATTCACTATCAAACTCAAAATCCGCATATTTTTGGAGTAGGCGCGACAATGGGAAAGCAATCTTGCTGAAATCCTTGATAAAGCGCCTATAAAATTCTGCATGTCCCAAAAACGAGTGGACCTCCCTCACAGATGAGGGGTGAGGTAAAGTGGTGATAACATCGACCTTGGTCGGGTTTACAGAGATGCCTTCATGAGATACTACATGTCCTAACACTATGCCTTGTCGTACCATGAAGTGACATTTTTCAAAATTTAAGGCAAGGTTAGTGTCAATACATCTAGCTAAGACCTTGGCCAAGTTCTCCAGACAACAATCAAATAAAGTACCGTAAACACTAAAATCATCCATAAAGACTTCCAGACAATTCTCCATTAGATCGGAGAAGACACTCGTCATGCACCGCTGAAAGGTAGCGGGTGCGTTACATAGTCCAAATGGCATCCTTTTATAGGCAAAGGTGCCAAACAGACAAGTAAATGTGGTCTTCTCCTGATCTTCAGGAGCAATATGTATCTGGAAGTAGCCAGTAAATCTATCAAGAAAGCAGTAGTGAGATTTACCTGCCAAGCGGACTAGCATCTGATCGATGAAGGGCAAGGGGTAATGGTCGTTCCGTGTAGCGGCGTTCAGTCTTCTGTAGTCAATACATACTCGCCACGCATTTTGTACTCTTTTAGTGACCATTTTACCGTCGTCCTTCTTGACTGTTGTGATGCCCGACTTTTTGGGGACAACTTGAACTGGGCTCACCCACTCACTGTCTGATATTGGGTATATGATACCCGCATCCAGTAATCTGGTGACCTCTTTCTTCACTACATCAAGGATGGTTGAAGAACTGAAGATTGATGGTTTAGAGGTTATAGTAAACTCTAGTTGCAAGTATAGTTACTAAACCAAGCAATCAACCT
This sequence comes from Arachis ipaensis, assembly GCF_000816755.2. Lineage (NCBI taxonomy): Eukaryota > Viridiplantae > Streptophyta > Magnoliopsida > Fabales > Fabaceae > Arachis > Arachis ipaensis. The sequence goes on from NC_029785.2 coordinate 87,991,021, forward strand.
TTCTTACAAACATTTTGGTTGTCACAAGTAACAAACTCCTTTAAAATTGATAACCGAGTATTTAAACCTCGGGTCGTCTTCTCAAGGAATTACAGGGAAGTATGTTCTTATTATTGGTTATGAAGATTGTAAATTGGGGGTTTTGGAAGTAAGGTGGGAATATGTTATATGACAAGTAAAATAAAACAATAATAATAAAATCTCTTGGCAAGGTATAAGAAATTGGAAGTCCAGACTTAGTTATCCTTATCAATAACAATGAAAGTCGAATCTTAATTCTACTTGGTCAGCCTTTACTAAAATAAAGGAAAGTCAATGGACTAATTAGTTTGATCTTCGAATCCTATTTATTTCCTAAGAAAAGGTTAGGATTATTGAAGTTCAATTCAATTGGCAAGATAACAATTAACAATTATGCTGTTGAATTGGATAACTCCTGAGTTACTGATTTCTTAACCAAAACCAAAAGGAAAAGAGTAAATCTACTGGAATAAAAATGTCTTCAGATGGGAAGCAATAATCATGTAAATAAAAGAGAGCAATAATAACTGAAATACCTCAAATTGCATTAACAAAGAACTTAAATCTGGCATAGACATGCATGGAAAAATAAATAAAATAAAGAACCTGGGATTGAGAGTCACTCCTAAAACTAAGAGAAATCCTAAATCCTAATCCTAAGAGAGAGGAGAGAACCTCTCTCTCTAAAAACTACATCTACTCCTAAAATTGTGAATGCGAGAGCCTCCCTATGAATGGATGCATTTTCCCACTTTATAGCCTCTAATCTGTGTTTTCTGGGCCGCAAACTGGGTCAGAAATAGTCCAGAATTCGCTGGTTTCGAATTTTGCCACACTGGATTTCTGTCACTGCGACGCGGCCGCATGGATCACGCGGTCGCGTCGTCGAGCGTCAGGAGAACTATAGCATATTATATATCAAATCGAAGCCCCGATGTTAGCTTTCCAACGCAACTAGAACCACGTCATTTGGACCTCTGTAGCTAAAGTTATAGCCGTTTGAGTGCAGAGAGGTCAGGCTGGACAGCTTAGCAATTTCTCCAACTTCTTGCATTCCTTCCACTTTTGCATGCTTTCTTCCCATCCTCCAAGCCATTCCTGCCTTATAATATCTGAAAACACTTAACACACATATCAAGGCATCTAATGGTAATAAGAGAGGATTAATAATAAGCAATTATAAGATCAAAGAAGCATGTTTTCAATCATAGCACAAAATCAGGAAGGAAATATAAAACCATGCAAATATTATGAATAAGTGGGTAAAGAGTTGATGAAATCCACTCAATTGAGCACAAGATAAACCATAAAATAGTGGTTTATCAACCTCCCCACACTTAAACAAAAGCATGTCCTCATGCTAAGCTCAAGAGAAACCATAAAGGAGTGAAGAGGAATGATAGAATGTATGAAATGCAACCTATCTATATGAATGCAACTACATGCAAAATGTTTCTACCTACTTAGTTAAAAGTAAACAAATCTTTCAAGAGGAAATATGAACTAGATTTCACTAATTCAAATCATAAAGATGAAGTACAAATAGACTTGCAAAAAGAAAATAGCTCATGAAAGCAGGGAACAAGGAATTGAGCATCGAACCCTCACTAGTAGTGTATACACTCTAATCACTCAAGTGTTTTAGGTTCGATTCTCTCAATTCTCTACTAACCTTGCTTTCTAAGGCTTGCTCTTCATCTAACAATCAACATAAATTCAATGCATAAATACACATATCAAGAGGTCTTTTAAGGGTTGTAATGGGGTTAGGGTCAAGGTAGGATTGTATTTGGTCAAGTGGACTAAAATCTGAATCCTTAATTAACTTAAACTTTCCACCTAACTTTAGACAATCCATGTAATCACAATACAAATTCTAACTATCCATCAACCATGTTTTCCACATTATTCATGCATTCTAATTCTAAGTACCGTACATATGCATTGCTTTCACTTGCTTTGGGGAATTTTGTCCCCTTTCTCTTATTTGCACTTTTTCTTTTCTTTTTCTCTCTTTTTTCTTTTTTTCTTTTTTTCTTTATATATATATATATATTTTTTTTTTCTTTTTCTTTTGTTTTTTTCAATGCATATGATTAATTTATTGAATGCATGAACATGTCCCAAACATTTCTTTCACATTTTTAGAAAATTCTAACATACTCAATTCTCAAACCAAATGTTTCCAAACCCACTTTTCCCCTACACTTAATTCATGAGCACTCTCACTAGTCTAAGCTAACCAAGGATTCAAATTTAAGGACATTATTGTTTTCCGCTTAGAGTTAATGATGTTCTAAAGTAAAGAACAAAGGGGTATAATAGGCTCAAATTGGTTTGCAAGGGATAATGAAGGGTTAAGGCTATATGGGTATGTAAGCTTAGTGAAATAAAGGCCTCAATCATATAAGTGTATGCATACATCAAATAATGAAAATATAGAATTAAGCAAGACAAAGATTACAATTTTAGAGAGAAAAATACACACCAAAAATAATTTATTGGTTGATAAAATGTAACCAATTCAAATAGGCTCAAAATCTCACAGGTTTTGTGTGTTCGAGTTCTAAACCATGTTCCAGTATAATATTTCTTCAAACAAGTGTAACATTAAATTTTATTCAAATTAGTGAAATACTCTAAAAGGTTTCTTGAAAAAGAAAATATTACTTTAACCAAGTGGTAAAATATGCAAAAAAATCAAACAAATATGCAAATGCAACAACTAATAAGGAAAATAAATCATTTGTGTTGAGATAGGAAGGTACTAACCCACGGAGATCGGTATCGACCTCCCCACACTTAAAGATTGCACCGTCCTCGGTGCATGCTGAGATGTGCAGGTGGACAGGTTGTTTCAACTGAAGCTTTTCTCATCAAGGAATGTGCGTAGGAACTTGTTTGTCTCTCCCATGTAAACGTCTTCCGGTTCTCTTTCTGGTGGCCATCCTGAAAGAAAAAGGGAAGGAAAGTAACCCAAAGTAAAGATAGAAAACAAATAAAACATGGGTTGGTTAATGCCAAAAGTGAGGGTCTCGATTACATGGTAGCTACAACATGCAAGTGAGAAAACAATGGAAGCACATGGCATACTAGTAGGGCAAAATATTGCAACAATGAGGGAGAGAGTGTGGGTAAGGAGAGATAATATAAATTCATATCAATGTAAAAGTAATACAGGTATAAAATATTGGCATTGATATAAATAATATTACCTATTCAAAATAAAACAAGTCACTAAGCATCAAGAAAATACCAGAAAAGATGTAACAGTTGAATAAGGATATTTGAACACCAATAATAATTTTAGAAAAATAAAAATATGAAATGAATGAAAGTATGCAAAAAAATAAAATGAAAGTGAAAAATAATGAGAAGTAGAAAAAGGAAAGTGAGAAAGGAGAGAGAAGGAAGAAATTAGGATTAGAAGAGAAAAGATAAGAAAATTGGCACTAATCTGGATAGGTTGTGCGACGCTGGCGACGCGGTTGCGTGGGTGACGCGGTCGCGTGGTGCGCGATAAGGTTGGGTGACACGGACGCGTGGGGCACGCGATCGCGTGACTCGATTTGTGCTGGTGGCGCGAGTGCAGCCTCGTGGTCGCACAACTCTCTGTTCAAAACTCAGTATTGCCAAAATCCTGGGTGACGCAGTTGCGTGGTCGACGCGATCGCGCGGGTGGGCATCTTCTTAAAATGACGCGGCCGCGTGAGGCACGCGGTCGCGTGGTAGGGCTTGGGCTGCCAGCACGAGTCCAGCCCAACTCCAGCACAACTTTCGGCCATGCACCCTTTCTACGCCGATTTCAGGTCACGCGGCCGTGTGGGTGACGCGGTCGCGTTGGAGGCCAGTATTCCCATATGACGCGGTCGCGTGGGGTGATTTGTGCCATTGGCACGCCTCCAGCGCTGCTCCTGCGAAACTCTCTGTTCATTTATTTTTTCTTCTCTCCTTGCGACGCGGACGCGTCGCTGATGCGGTCGCGTCGCGTGCTCGCTTTTTTTTTTATAATATGAAAAATGCAGAATGCAGTGTTAATATGAATGTGATGCAAAACTCCAGGTTCAATATAACAAAATAAAATAAAATTCAAAAATAAATAAAACTAAGTAATGAAAAGGGAACGATCATACCATGGTGGGTTGTCTCCCACCTAGCACTTTTAGTTAAAGTCCTTAAGTTGGACATTTGATGAGCTTCCTGTTATGGTGGCTTATGCTTGTATTCATCCAGGAATCTCCACCAATGTTTGTATCTCCAGTAACCTCCGGGATCCCAAACTAAGCATGTAAAGCCCTTAAGAAGCTTCAAACAGATTCTTAGGCTCCCGGAGTGACAAATGTCATAGCAGATCCCAGGATCCCAAATCTTGCTTTTACACCAGTCTTTGTGTTGATCATTATGATTCCATCTGGGTGGCAAGCAATCTGAATTCTCACTGAAGTGTCCAAACAACTTCCTAGACACATTCAGTTGAGCTTTATACCAACCTTTGCCTTTAAACTTAAAGCTTCCAACTATAATGAACCTTGCAGGACAATTCTTACCACTGACCATCTTTCTCTTACTCTTAATGTCACAAAGAGCTCTGAGTTGACCATCCGTCTCCAGTAGCCCATATTCAAGTGGAATTAGAAAGCTATGGGATATGAATTTTACCCACTTGAATGTTGTGAAGGATGATGGCAACTTAGGGGGTGGTGTTTTTAATGAAATTGCAAGCTCCACTCCCTTGTGCTCTTCTCTGATAATTACTACCTCTTTGCAAACTTCTTCAAATTCAACCTCTTCCTCTTGGTAGCTCTCTTTCAATTCAATCTCCTCTTCATTGCTTTCCAATGGCATGGGAGGTTGTGCTTCTTCTTCTTGAATCTCCATCTCTTGATCAACCTCTTCCAAGTCTTCAAACATGATATGCTTTGGAGGTTGTACACCCTCCTCAGCATCGAATTCAACCGTCTCGGAAGGAGGCTCTATGTCTTAACTTTCCCATGGGGGTTCTGCATCTCCTAAGTCTTCAACCATTTCTTCTTCTTCAATAATTTCGGCTTCCTCTACTTGTTCCAGTACAAATTCATGCTCCGTACTGTTCACTGGAGTTTCTAGTATCTCTTTCATACTACGTTCTTCATTAGATTTTCCACATGAAGCCATGGGGGTTCCTTGAGTGTCCGAACGTCGGGAAGCTAATTGACTCATTAGGAGTTGCCCCAATTGATGAAGGGTTGCCTGACATCGATCCACTGTTTCCTTGAGACGATCCTTTGCCTCTTGATGCACTCGGCTTTCATGAATAGGATCATAGTGCTCTTGGATTGATGGATATGGAGATGGTGAATATTGAAGTGGTGGTTCTTGTGAGTAATTGGGTTGGAATTGGGGTGGTTCTATATATGGTTCATATGGCTCATAAGGTGGTTGGTATGGTGGTTGAAGGTTAGGGTCATATGGAGGTGAATGGCGGAAAGGGGCTTGTGAGTATGGTTGTCCCAAGTTGTGTTGAGGAGGTTCATAGGCATATGATGGTGGTTGTTGATAGTCCATTGGAGGTGGTTGCTGCCATGAGGGTTGATTAAATCCTTGTGGCTCCTCCCATCTTTGATTTTGATTCCAACCACTTTGCTGCCTTATCTCTGAGTGAGAAAGGGAACAAGAGTAGTTTGTAGATGTCAGGGTATTCTGAAGAACTGAAGACTGATGGTTTAGAAGTTATAGTAAATTCTGGTTGCAAGTATAGTTACTAAACTAAGCAATCAACCTTTCTTACAAACGTTTTGGTTGTCACAAGTAACAAACCCCTTTAAAATTGATAACTGAGTATTTAAACCTCGGGTCGTCTTCTCAAGGAATCGCAGGGAAGTATGTTCTTATTATTGGTTATGAAGATTGTAAATTGGGGGTTTTGGAAGTAAGGTGGGAATATGTTATATGACAAGTAAAATAAAACAATAATAATAAAATCTCTTGGCAAGGTATAAGAAATTGGAAGTCTAGACTTAGTTATCCTTATCAATAACAATGAAAGTCGAATCTTAATTCCACTTGGTCTGCCTTTACTAAAATAAAGGAAAGTCAAGGGACTAATTAGTTTGATCTTCGAATCCTATTTATTTCCTAAGAAAAGTTTGGGATTATTGAAGTTCAATTCAATTGGCAAGATAGCAATTAACAATTATGCTGTTGAATTGGATAACTCCTGAGTTACTGATTTCTTAACCAAAACCAAAAGGAAAAGAGTAAATCTACTGGAATAAAAATGTCTTCAGATGGGAAGCAATAATCATGTAAATAAAAGAGAGCAATAATAACTGAAATACCTCAAATTGCATTAACAAAGAACTTAAATCTGGCATAGACATGCATGGAAAAATAAATAAAATAAAGAACCTGGGATTGAGAGTCACTCCTAAAACTAAGAGAAATCCTAAATCCTAATCCTAAGAGAGAGGAGAGAACCTCTCTCTCTAAAAACTACATCTACTCCTAAAATTGTGAATGTGAGAGCCTCCCTATGAATGGATGCATTCCCCCACTTTATAGCCTCTAATATGTTTTTTCTGGGCCGCAAACTGGGTCAGAAACAGTCCAGAATTCGCTGGTTTCGAATTTTGCCACGCTGGATTTCCGTCACTGCGACACGGCCGCATAGATCACGCAATCGCATCGCCTAGCGTCAAGGGAACTATAGCATATTATATATCAAATCGAAGCCCCGGACGTTAGCTTTCCAACGCAACTGGAACCGCGTCATTTGGACCTCTGTAGCTATAGTTATAGCCGTTTTAGTGCAGAGAGGTCAGGCTGGACAGCTTAGCAATTTCTCCAACTTCTTGCATTCCTTCAACTTTTGCATGCTTTCTTCCCATCCTCCAAGTCATTCCTGCCTTATAATATCTGAAAACACTTAACACACATATCAAGGTATCTAATGGTAATAAGAGAGGATTAATAATAAGCAATTATAAGATCAAAGAAGCATGTTTTCAATCATAGCACAAAATCAGGAAGGAAATATAAAACCATGCAAATATTATGAATAAGTGGGTAAAGAGTTGATGAAATCCACTCAATTGAGCACAAGATAAACCATAAAATAGTGGTTTATCAATGGTCGGGTTAAGCCTCCTTTGCGGTTGCCTAACCGGCCTAGCTCCATCTTGGAGAAATATCCTATGCATGAACTTGCGGGGGTCAATTCCCACAATATCCGCTAGGCTCCATCCTATTGCTTTCTTGTACTTTCTTAGAGCATCTAGGAGCTTTTCTTCTTCTTCACTTGAAAGCTCACTAGCAATAATGACCGGAAACCTTTGGTTGTCCTCTAAGAAAGCATGCTTCAAATGAGATGGAAGGGACTTCAGTTCACTCTTTGCCTCAAGCTGAGGTTCCTTTTCATCAAGCTCATAGAGTTCATTCTTGACAACTTTCTCATGTTCATCCTCTTGGTCATCCGTTTCCTCAACAATAGGGTAGCACAACTTGTCATGGTCTTCTTCTTGCACTTTCGCTACCACTTCATCAATTACATCACATCGGAGCACGGAATGTTCTTCGGGAGGATGTTTCATGGCTTCTTCTAAATTGAACCTGATAGTCTTGTCTCCAACCTCAAAGGAATATGTGTCGGTGAAGGCATCTAACTTGAATTTAGAGGTCTTGAGGAAGGGTCTACCATGTAGAACGGAGGATGAGCTTCTATTTTCTGTTGGAGGCATTTCAAGGATATAGAAATCAACCAGAAAAACCAAGTCCTTGATCGCCACAAGTACATCTTCCGCTATTCCCATCACCGTGATCACACTTTTATCGGCTAAGGCAAACCTCGCCGCCGACTTCTTTAATGGAGCTAAATTCAACCGTACGTAGATAGAAAGTGGCATGATGCTTACACAAGCTCCCAAGTCATACATACAATCATGAAAAGTGTGTCCACCAATACAACAAGACACTAAGCAAGGTCTAGGGTCACCATATTTCTTTGGAATTGGTTCCATCAAGGAAGAAATTGAACTACCCAAGGATAATGTCTCCAATTCTCCTATTCTATCTTTGCGTGTACACAAGTTTTTCAAAAATTTTGCATACTTTGGAATTTGTTGAATAGCATCAAGAAGGGGTATAGTTACCTCAACCTTCTTGAACACTTGAAGCATGTTCAAATCAAATTCTGGTGTTTTCTTTGCCTTCTTCACCATGGAAGGGAATGGAATAGGGATGGACTCATCCACTATAGCTTTCCTCTTGGGTTCCTTGAGGATTACTCCTTCTTCCTCATGTCTTTTGTCTACCACCCCTTCTTCATGTGTAGCTTCAACAACCACTTCTTCCTCATGAATGTCTCCCATGACCCTTGGAGATATCTCCTCCAATGTAGTTCTCGAGCGTAGAGTAATGGTGTTGAGACCGTCTTTTGGGTTTGGTTAGGGTTGGGATGGAAGGTTAGAAGAACTTGAGGGTTGTTTGGTGTTGTTGTTGGTAGTTGGTGGTTGGTTTGACATGGTCATCTTTGAAAGCATGTTGGTGAGGTTAGCCAATTGAGTGCCCAAGGCATCAAATTGAGCCTTGTTACTCTCATCTCGCCTCTCCATGGCGGTTCTAAGCTCATCAACTTGATTGTTGGAAGATGGAGGAGTTTGGTTTTGGTTTTGTTGTCTATGGTATGGTGCTTGGCACTTGGTGTAGTTGTTTTGGTTTTGGTTGGAGTGGCCTTGGTTGGCTTGGTTGTTGATGCCAGGGCATTTTGGCCAGTTTCACTGACCTTTTCTTTACTATTTTTAGGGTAGTTTCATGCATTTTCTTAGAAAATAAGTTAGTTTTGGGTAGATATTCACTTACATCTTGATTCAAGCATACATTGTGCACTTTACATGATTTCATGAGGATTATGCATAAATTATATGATAAATTGGATGATGCATGACTCATGACTTGGACCAGAACTTTGATGCACTTTGTTGCTTGATTTCAGGACAAAAGAAGCAAAGAGGAACCACGTTAGCAGCCACGTTAGTCCCACTAACGTGACCTCTAACATGGAATGGGTGCTAACTTGCAAAGTTAATATGAAAGGTAATCGCCAATAACGCCCTCGAAGCCATCATAAGCCCACGTTAAGAGTCACGTTAACTAAGTTAATGTGAACTCTAACGTGGAAGAAGACAATAAGGCCAACGTTAGTGACACTCCCCTTTGTCACTAACGTTGGACCAAGCTCATAATTGGCCACGTTAGTTGCCACGTTAAAAAGCAAAAGGGAAGCCAACGTTAGTGACATTCACCTTTGTCACTAACGTTGGCCAAGCTTCCATAAGCCACGTTAACTCCCATGTCAACTTAGTTAACGTGGAAGCTAACGTGGAGATAGCAATTGGTCGCCAACGTTAGTGACACTTACCTTTGTCCCTAACGTTGGGGTGAACCACCAAGAGCCACCATAAGCAACGTTAACTCCCACGTTAACTTAGTTAACATGGAAGCTAACGTGGATAAAGAGATGATGAGCCAACCTTAGTGACACTCACCTTTGTCACTAACGTTGGAGATGGCTAGCATGACTACGTTAGAAGCCACGTTAACCTAGTTAACGTGGACTCTAACGTGAGAAATAGGGGCACATTGGAACGTTAGTGACAAAGGTAAGTGTCACTAACGTTCTCGAAGGATTAGCAAGCTTATGTTAAGAGCCACGTTAACTAAGTTAACGTGGACTCTAACGTAGGGAAGGGGGAGGTTTATCAACGTTATTGGGAAAGGTAAGTCCCAATAACGTGTGCGAAGGACCAAGAGGCAACATTAGTGGTAAGGTTTGTGCCACTAACGTTGAGGTTAACGTGGCTCATACTTGGGTGAGCAACGTTAGTGAGAAAGGTGATTGTCACTAACGTTCTCGAACCCACACTTTCACTTAACGTTAACACCACTAACGTCCTGAGCTAAAAGTCCCTGCCTACTTCACACTTTCCCTCTGCAAGCACAGCTAAGCCCAATGAAGAAGATAACTGCTTCAAACTCAGGATCCAAAAGCCCATACCTAAGACTTGAAGAGCCAACTAGAAGATCAAAAGAGTAGTATATATAGAAGTAACTTTGAATTAGTTTAGGGAGTTGGAAACTTTAGGGAGCCTTTGGCCTAGAATTACTCTCTGTATTTTACTTTCTCTGCACTTCTAGTTTACTTTCAGCATGTATTCTCCATCTTTGTTTTCATTTTCCAAAGCTATGAATAACTAAACCCCTTTCATTGGGTTAGGGAGCTCTGTTGTAATTTGATGGATCAATTTTAGTTTTCATTCTCCTTCTTCTATCTTTTCTCTTGATTTTACTAGAAAGCTTTCGATCTTCATCCAATTGGGTAGTTATCTTGGAAAAGAAGCTATTCATACTTGGATCTCTTCTGAACCTTGAAAGAGGAATGAAGGGATCATGCTAGAAATGCTTTCTCATGCTGGACCGAATTGGGTGTGGATGGATATGTGACTATAATCCTTCCAACACTTGATTTGGGAAATGCTTGTGGTATAATCAGTGACCATACTTCATCTCTTCTCATCAGCAATTAACCAAGGAATTGGCTATTGATCAAGATTTGAGAGATTGAATTACAAGGAATTGTAATTCGATCACTTAAGATTGCCAAGGAGATCAATGAATGCATTGATTGAGGAAGAGATGAAAATGAACTTGATCCGGAGAATGCAACATCTCCTGAGCCCAATGAACTCCCCATTTATGATCTTACCCATTCTCTTTAATTTCGGCCATTTACTTTTATGAGCAATTACCCCATTCCCATTTAAGATTCTGCAATTTACTTTCCACCATTTACATTCAGCTCTTTATTTCTAGCATTTACTGTTCCTGCCATTTACTTTCCCGCCATTTAATTTTCTGCAATTCTCAACTCAAATTCTGATTCGTTCAACTAGAATATTCCTCTAATTAAAGTTGCTTGATCAATCAATCTCTGTGGGATTCGACCTCACTCTATTGTGAGTTTTTACTTGACGACAAATTCGGTACACTTGCCGAAGGAAATTTGTTGCAAGACAAGTTTTCTGCGTATCAAGTTTATGGCGCCGTTGCTGGGGATTGATTTTGAATCAACAATGATTAACTTGGAGGATAACTAGATTGAGCATTTCTAGTTTGTTTGATTTAATTTTCTGTTTGAGTAATTTACTTTCAGTTTTAGTTAATTTCTTCCCCTCCCCCTACTTTTTCGTTTTTTTTAGTTATTTACAATTCAGTTCACTGACCCACTAACTGTTTGATATATTGCATCACTCACACTAACAGTAATTCTAACAGAAATACTTCCTGCATCTATTTTCCTTGCTTGTGCTTTTTTGGTTGTATGACAGGGAGAAGAAGGGGGGCTTCAACTTCCTTTGATTCAGAACCTGAGAGGACCTTCCTTAGATTAAGGAGGGAAGCAAGAGAAAAATGAGTAGTGGGTGCTGAGGAAGAGGAGGAATACTTTGAACCAAGCATGGAAGAAAACATGAAAAACCATCATGAAGAAGAGGCTCACAACCATGGCAGAGAAGGTCGAGCAAATCATGCTGGGGAGGAGAGAAGAGTTTTAGTCTCTTACATCAATCCAAACCCAGGAAACTGTGGAAGTAGCATTCAAAAGCCGACCATCCATGCCAATAATTTTGAACTAAAACCGCAGCTCATCACCCTTGTTCAGAACAACTGTTCGTTTGGAGGAAGAGTCCAAGAAGACCCCAATCAACATCCAACCACCTTCCTGAGGATATGTGACACGGTGAAGTCTAATGGTGTTCATCCTGACGCCTATAAACTACTCTTATTTCCATTCTCACTCAAGGATAAGGCAGCCAAGTGGCTGGAATCTTTTCCGAAGGAGAGTTTGACAACTTGGGAAGATGTGGTGAACAAATTCTTAGCAAGATTCTATCCTCCTCAAAGAATCAACAGGCTGAGAGCTGAGGTCCAAACTTTCAGGCAACAAGATGGTGAGACTCTGTATGAAGCATGGGAGAGGTTTAAGGACCTGACAAGGAGGTGTCCGCCAGATATGTTCAATGAATGGGTGCAGCTACACATTTTCTATGAAGGCCTTTCTTATGAATCAAAGAAAGCAGTAGACCACTCATCCGGGGGATCTCTGAACAAGAAGAAGACCATTGAGGAGGCCATAGATGTCATTGAAACTGTAGCAGAAAATGACTATTTCTATGCTTCTGAAAGAGGGAACACTAGAAAAGTGATGGAGCTAAACAATGTAGATGCTCTGCTGGCCCAAAATAAGCTCATTACCAAGCAGCTGGCTGACCTCACCAAGAAGATGGAGAGGAACCAAGTAGCAGCAATCACCACTTCATCAGCAACCCAAGAAGGAGTGAATGAAGAAGCAGAGGGTAGTCAGGAGCAAGCCAACTACATTGGGAATTCACCTAGGCAAAACCATGATCCATACTCCAAGACCTACAACCCTGGTTGGAGGAATCACCCAAACTTTGGGTGGGGGAATCAAGAAGATCAAGGCCAAGATCAGAGACGTCACAACCCAAAGAACAATGCAGCTCACCAACAATTCACACAGAGAAGAAATCAACACCACCATAACAACACCTCTCCACATCCATATCAAAACTAAAATAACATTTCTCATCCCTCCACCTCTAATCCCAATCCACCATCATTTGATGACAGACTCTCAAGGATTGAGAATCTACTTGAAGGCATAGGCAAAGAGATTCAAGACAACAAGGCGTTCAAGGAGGAAGTGCGAGCAAATTTTAAGAACCAGGGAGACACCATCAAGAGGTTGGAATCTCAAGTGGGGTATCTCTCTGACCAGATTCCCAAACCTACAGATGGATTCCCAAGTGATACAGAAAAAAATCCGAGAGGTAAAACAAAGAAAGTAAGATGGGAAGATTGCAAGATGGTCACTATAACTGATAAGGAAACTGAGGACAAGCCAAGCAAGCCATCAGAACAACCTGGAGATACCTCAGTAGAGAAGAAGGAAAAAGATCATCAAGAACCAAAAATCTCACAACAAGAGCTGCTGAGACTCTATGCACCCTTTCCCCAACTACTCAATGGTGCTGTGGAGAAGAGAATATACTCAAGATTTCTTGACTTGTTTTCATCTCTGCATGTAAACATACCATTCATCAAGACCATCCAACAAATGCCTGCATACATCAAGTATATGAAGGAACTGCTTCCCAGGAAAAGCTCACTCAAGGGAGGCCAAACTATAGTGATGAACAAGGAGTGCAGCGCCCTCATTCAACCAGAGTTTCCTACAAAAAGAAAGGACCCAGGGAGTTTTCATATCCCCTGTGCCATAGGAGAAACAATGTTTGATAGAGCACTCTGCGATTTGGGAGCAAGCATCAACTTAATACCCTTATCCCATGTGAAGAGGCTGCAGATCAATGAGATAATGCCCACAGATGTAGTCATCAGACTGGCTGACAAAACTCAAAAACAAGCAATAGGAGTGGTGGAAAATGTGTTGGTAAAGGTTGGGAAATACTTCCTCCCAACAGACTTTGTCATATTGGACATGGAAGAGAGTCACACTCACCCAATCATATTGGGAAGACCATTCCTAGCTACAGCCAGAGCACTCATAGATGTGGAGCGAGGGGAGCTAATCTTGAGGATCCATGATGAACAGCTCACCTTCACTGTCTTCAAACTCTCACAAGAAATGGATCAAGAGAACAAGGAACCAAGGAAGGATCACAGTGAGATACTGAAGGAAGAGATGAGTACTGAAGAACAACAAGCTCATCCGGAGATTCCCTTGGTTGATGAACAAGGCAAACAGTAACTGCCACAGCTCAAAGAAAATCAGGAGGAACCTAAACCACCAGAAAAATATGAGACCAGTAACCACATTTCCTTAGAAGAAGAGGCCACAAAGAGTAAGACAACATCACAAGGAACAAAGAAGAAGGTACCAAGGAGGTGGAGGAACAAAAAGATCCCCACAGAGGACTTCTCTCCAGGGGATAAAGTGATCTCAGCTTACTTCCCAGATATCCCCCCTGACCTCCCCACTGTGCCATCTCAGCTACCTAAGGTCTTCGCTATCAATAGGGTTCTCTCCTTGGAATATGTAGAGATCGTTGATACAACTACTGGATATAGGTCTACTGCCAGAGGAGAAGACTTGAAGCACTATTGACCTCCCTGATGAAGGCGAAACGTCAATCTAGTGACTCTAAAGAAGCGCTTCATGGGAAGCAACCCATGTTTTATATGCTTTTAGAAAATAGTGAATAAGTCAACATTTATGAATTCCAACCCAAACTTGACAAACACTTGGTAAAATCCTTATTATGCAGTATATAGCGAAGAACAAGTTTGGTGTTCAAAGCATGCCAAAAAAGCATGAATGCAACCCACAGCATGCTAGTCTTGGAGCTTTGAACACAAACTTTTTATCACAGTGCTCCAAACTAAGTTTGGTGTCACCCAAGGTGCCATGAATATGCATATAAGGATACACAGTTAGTTAGTTAGTTGGTGTTTATGAATAAACAATCTAATTCTTTTTCTTTAATATTCTAGCCGTAAAGTTTAAATTCTTTTTTTTATGATATTGATTTTTTTATTTTATTTTTATAGGGAAAAGGAAAGGAGCATTGAAGAGGATTGATTGGACAATTAAATGAAGAAGGTTTGGACACCACAAAAGGAGGATACAACACACGTGCCCCAAAGGGGAATGCAATGGAAAATGTTGCCATGCAACATTGAAGAAAGGAGACCCTTGAAGACCGACCCAATAGCCCTCATAAAGATGAGGATCCTTGTGCTCATGATCTGCAAAACCTCATCCATCCATCCAACAACCACCACATCAATCCATACCTTTCATCCCCTCATCATCTCCCTATATAAGTGAGTCCTAGTGCGTACTTACCCCTGACACTCAAATTTCCACTCTCCACACTTCACACTTCCGGCATCCAAAATTCCTTCATCACACCTCGTCCTAACCAACCAAATTTCACATTCATCCGTACCTTCTAATCTCCTCACACAGCAACTCAAATTCATGGCATCATCAAGCTCCAAGAGGCAAAAGAGGAAGGAACCAATGGAGAGCATTCCTTTCGATGAGAAGAGATTCAAAACTGCATTCCATGAACAAGAATTTGAGCGGATAAAGCTCAAAAAGATACTGCCCGAGTTAACCTTCCAAATCAATGAAGACCAGTGCCCACAGATTCGAGAGAAAATTGAACAAAGAGGGTGGCAAAGGCTCACGAATCCAGAGGGGAAGATCAATGCAAACCTCATCAAAGAGTTCTATGCAAATGTGGTTAGAGAAGACAAAACCAAGGCCCCAACCTTCAAAAGCTACGTAAGAGGAAAGGAGGTGGACTTCAGCCCAAATGCTATAACAAGAACTCTTCACCTGAAATTACCACATTTTGATGAGCTCAGTGAATATGCAAGGATAAATAAGAGCCCTGACAATGATGAGCTCACAAAAATCGTAACTGATATCTGTGTTATAGCAGCTGACTGGGAGAGGTATACAGATGGGAGACCCCAATTCATCAAGAGGGGAGACCTTAGCCCGGAGGCCAAGGGATGGTTTGAACTCATAAGGAGGTCTATCCTCCCAGCTGCAAATAATTCAGAGGTCAATATCAATCGAGCGACTATGGTACATTGCCTAGTACAGGGTGGAGAAATCAATGTGCATGAACTCATAGCTGAGGAGATTCAAGAGTCAACTGAGAAGGTTGATCCGGGTGCCAGGCTTTGGTACCCCAGCACTATTCTCAGATTGTGTACAAGAGCCAAGGTAGTCTTCAAGGATAGCAATCCAGACTGGGTATATCCTGGGAGGCTAGTTACACTCCAGCGTCTGATCTATACTACTCCCGCCCAACAACAAAGAAGACCCCAAATAGGAAAGCAAAAAGCGAAAGAAGGAGCTCATCAAGAGGAATCTCATCAGAAAGAATATCAACAAGAAGAACATCATGACCCAGCCAACTTGAATATGAATCACCTTCTAAGAGCCATTGAAGATTTGGGGATGAGACATATGGAAGGACAAGAGCAAATACTAAACCTTCAGTCCAACTGGATGAGCCAACAAGAAGAGTGGCAGAAACAACAAATGGAGCAGCAACAGAAACACTACTCCCAGCTCACTCAAGCCATCCACCAAGTTACTGAGAGGTAATAACGTCAAGATAAACACTTGCAAGAACTCAATCAGTGGCAAATAGCTCAGATGAAAGCATTCAATGAGTTTACTGTACTTAATGAAGGACGGCAACTACATAGGGAGGAGTTCAACGTAAATACTCAAGCCAAGTTGAACTACATGTCTAGTCATATGCATCATCTACACTATGCTATCCCTACATATGATGAGGTTTAAAAAGATTTTTAGAACAAGAAGAAAGGAAAGTGAAACAGCAGAAGGAAACTCTAAAGAAGAAGATGGAAGATGGTGGTTTCTAGAAGAAGCTGATTGGAAAAAGCAAAGGGAGTGGGAGTACGAGCAATCAAGAGGGACACAAGGAGGACAAGCAAGGAGGAGAGCATGGGCAGAACAATCAAAGTTGAAGAATAAAAGAAAAATAGCAAGAAAAAAGGCTAGGCACCAAGGGTTTGAGTCTTGAGGGATGTGTCTGTGGTGTTCTTGTACCAAGGATCTACTTAGATTACTAAGCTCTCAGGGGTGCTTTATCACTTGGTAACTTGGGTTAACTAACCCGGGATTATCAGCTGAAAGTCCACTATCAAGAGTAATCTTTGCTACAGAATGTTTAGTAACCCAAAGAGGTGCTGGACATCAAGACCTCAAGGAAAGAAAATAAACAAACCATGTGCCTGTGGTGTGTATGTATGGGGGAGAGACTTGAGGAAGTAAGTCCTTAGGGGTGCTTCAACACCTAGCACCTTGAACCAACTGGTTCGGGAGTGTTGGTTGAAAGCTTATTTTAAAGAGTTTCCCCCTTACAGAGCACTTAGCCTAAGAACACAAATAAGCCTTGAAATGACAACAAAAGGATCAATGAATAAAAGTCTCATGGGATGCAATCACAGTGAGTATTCTAGGACATGATAAAGGTCTGAAAGCCAGTGAAGGAATGAACCTAAGTTGCTATGCATGAAACCACCATAAAACCAGAAACATGACTTCCACAAGAAAGACTCATTTCTCTTGGCATTCCATTCATCATTCTCTTGTTCCAGTACTTGCTTAGGGACAAGCAAGCTTTAAGTTTGGTGTTATGATGCCAGGGCATTTTGGCCAGTTTCACTGACCTTTTCTTTACTGTTTTTAGGGTAGTTTCATGCATTTTCTTAGAAAATAAGTTAGTTTTGGGTAGATATTCACTTACATCTTGATTCAAGCATACATTGTGCACTTTACATGATTTCATGAGGATTTTTCATAAATTATATGATAAATTGGATGATGCATGACTCATGACTTGGACCAGAACTTTGATGCACTTTGTTGATTGATTTCAGGACAAAGGAAGCAAAGAAGAACCACGTTAGCAGTCACGTTACTCCCACTAACGTGACCTCTAACGTGGAATGGGTGCTAACTTGCAAAGTTAATGAGAAAGGTAATCGCTAATAATGCCCTCGAAGCCATCATAAGCCCACGTTAAGAGTCACGTTAACTAAGTTAACGTGAACTCTAACGTGGAAGAAGACAATAAGGCCAACGTTAGTGACAAAGGTGACTGTCACTAACGTTGGCTTCCCTTTTGCTTCTTAACGTTAGAAGCCACGTTAACTAAGTTAACCTGAACTCTAACGTGGAAGAAGACAATAAGGCCAACGTTAGTGACAAAGGTGACTGTCACTAACGTTGGCTTCCCTTTTGCTTCTTAACGTTAGAAGCCACGTTAACTAAGTTAACCTGAACTCTAACGTGGAAGAAGACAATAAGGCCAACGTTAGTGACAAAGGTGACTGTCACTAACGTTGGCTTCCCTTTTGCTTCTTAACGTTAGAAGCCACGTTAACCTAGTTAACGTGGACTCTAACGTAGGGAAGGGGGAGGGTTATCAACGTTATTGGGAAAGGTAAGTCCCAATAACGTGTGCGAAGGACCAAGAGGCAACATTAGTGGTAACGTTTGTGCCACTAACGTTGAGGTTAATATGGCTCATACTTGGGTGAGAAACGTTAGTGAAAAAGGTGATTGTCACTAACGTTCTCGAACCCACACTTTTACTTAACATTAACACCACTAATGTCCTGAGCTAAAAGTCCCTGCCTACTTCACACTTTCCCTCTACAAGCACAGTTAAGCCCAATGAAGAAGATAACTGCTTCAAACTCAGGATCCAAAAGCCCATACCCAAGACTTGAAGAGCCAACTAGAAGATCAGAAGAGTAGTATATATAGGAGTAACTTTGAATTAGTTTAGGGAGTTGGAAACTTTAGGGAGCTTTTGGCCTAGAATTACTCTCTGTATTTTACTTTCTTTGCACTTCTAGTTTACTTTCAGCATGTATTTTCCATCTTTGTTTTCATTTTCCAGAGCTATGAACAACTAAACCCCTTTCATTGGGTTAGGGAGCTCTGTTGTAATTTGATGGATCAATTTTAGTTTTCATTCTCCTTCTTCTATCTTTTCTCTTGATTTTACTAGAAAGCTTTCGATCTTCATCCAATTGGGTAGTTATCTTGGAAAAGAAGCTATTCATACTTGGATCTCTTCTGAACCTTGAAAGAGGAATAAAGGGATCATGCTAGAAATGCTTTCTCATGCTGGACCGAATTAGGTGTGGATGGATATGTGACTATAATCCTTCCAACACTTGATTTGGGAAATGCATGTGGTATAATCAGTGACCATACTTCATCTCTTCTCATCAGCAATGGACCAAGGAATTGGCTATTGAGCAAGATTTGAGAGATTGAATTACAAGGAATTGTAATTCGATCACTTAAGATTGCCAAGGAGATCAATGAATGCATTGATTGAGGAAGAGATGAAAATGAACTTGATCCGGAGAATGCAACAACTCCTGAGCCCAATGAATTCCCCATTTCTGATCTTACCTATTCTCTTTAATTTCAGCCATTTAATTTTATGAGCAATTACCCCATTCCTATTTAAGATTCTGCAATTTACTTTTCGCCATTTACATTCAGCTCTTTATTTCCAGCATTTACTGTTCCTGCCATTTACTTTCCCGCCATTTAATTTTCTGCAATTCTCAACTCAAATTCTGATTCATTCAACTAGAACATTCCTCTAATTAAAGTTGCTTGATCAATCAATCTCTGTGGGATTCGACCTTACTCTATTGTGAGTTTTTACTTGACGACGAATTCGGTACACTTGCCGAAGGAAATTTGTTGCAAGACAAGTTTTCCGCGTATCAGTTGTTGGTGTTGTTATGGTAGTATTGGGATGAAGATTGGTTGTTGTTGTGGTGAGAAGAAGAGTTGTTCCATCTTTGGTTTTGATTGCTTCCTTGTGCATTATCCCTCCACCCTTGATGTTGATTACCACCTTGATGGTAATTGTTTTGTCTTTGAGAAGGATAAGGTGGACGGTTGTTGTAATTCACATTGGCTACTACAAGAGCATGTTCCTCTTGAATTTGATGGCATTGATCGGTGTAATGAGTCGTGCTAGAGCACAAACCACAAATCCTAGGAGGACCTTCAAGTTGAGCAACCGGAGGTGGGGCTTGGATGGCTTGGATGGAGTAGTATTCCTTTTGATCCTTTTGTATTTGTGTAAGGATGGTGGTCATATCCCCAAGTGCTTTGGTTAGACTTGATTCGAAGGGGATGGTTCTACCACACCCTTGAGAGGATTACTTCTCACCCTTGTGTGTTGTGTAGCCTCGGCAACATCCTTTATCAAATTCCAAGCTTCTCCCTCCGTCTTGTTTTTCGAAAGGGAACCACCGCTAGAAGCGGTAAGCAATCTTCTATCTTCCACACAAAGACCTCCGGTGAAGTAGCTAATGAGCAAGTGAGTGTTCATTCCATGATGAGGACAAGATTTTGATAGCCTCTTGAACCGAGACCAATACTCATACAAACTCTCTTGGTCTCTTTGTATTATGCCCAAAATCTCATTCCGGATGTAGTCGGTCTTCTCCGGTGGGAAGAATTTATCTAGAAACTCTCTTCTCAAGAAATCTCAATTAGTAGCAATCTCATCCAGTAGCGAATAAAACCATGTCTTTGCTTGCCCTTCAAGAGAGAAAGGGAAGGAAAAAACCATGATAGCCACCTCATCGGCTCCATGCCTTCGAGCCGTAGAACAAGCAACCTGAAAATCTCTTAGATGTCGGATGGGGTCTTGACCCGGCAACCCATGATATTTAGGAAGTAGATGTATCAAGCTACTCTTCAATTCAAAGTTTGGATCAAGGTTAGGATACCTTGATTTCAATGGTTGAAGTATGATATCCGGAGCTCCTTGCTCATGCAAAGTGATTCGTCGTGGCTCCGCCATGTGTGGCTCACCTGTAGGATGTAAAGAAGTATTATTAGTGCCAACAGAAGAATAGGAAGTAGCGGACTCTCAGTCACTCTCGGTACCGCCTAGTGATTCGGAATGTTCCTCAAGAGAGGCCAAAGTACTAGCCGTATAATCCAACCGCCGTCTAGCTTGCCGAGTATGTAACAAAGTTCTTTCAATCTCGGGATCAAAATCGGCTAAGCTAGAATTCGGTTGAGACCGAGTCATGAAACTTGAGAGTCATAGCACAAATGTGAAAGAAATCTAAACTATAGCTAAGTATTGAAAGCAATTAAACTATCTACAATATTCACATATTCACATAATCAATATCAAGGCATATGTTGCAACATTCCCTGGCAACAGCGCCAAAAATTTGTTGTGAGCCTAAGGGTGTATTGGTAAAGATTTTCCTCAATAAAATCGCGTTGCAAGTATAGCTCTACCAACAACAATCCTCGGGTATCAAATTTAGAAGAGGGATTTGGTTGTCACAAGTTCAACCCCAATAGAAATAACCGAAGTATTCAAACCTCGGGTCTTCTCACAAGGAATGGGCAAACATGTGCTTCAACATTGGTTAGAAATCCGGGGTTTTGAGTTATGAGCATAAAAATAAATGGGAATCTTAACAAGCAAGTAATCTTAAATTGCAAGAAACTAATTCAAATAACTAAGCAAGATATGAGCAATTCCAAACTAACAAGTAACATCCAATATGATTCTATTCTAAACTAAACAAGTAATTGAGAATTTTGGTTTTCAAATATGAATAATAAAAGCAACTCTTGGGTAGGCATGGGAATTGGGGTCACCATCCTTGTCTAAAAACCATATCTTGGCAATTATGAGGAACCAAACTCATTAAGTCTACTTCTATACTTGAAGTACGTCAAATTGTTTGGTCAACATCAACCCATAAGTTCTAACCTCACTACTAATTAACTTAATAGAAGGTTAGTGTCAATGGTTATCAAATTGACCACTAAGGGCTCCCAAATCATCAAATCCATTAGACCCAATAACTCAAGTTTACCTAATTCCCTTGGCCTAGGCCAAGAGTAAAGAGAACTACTCCATAATCAAAGTAAACAATTCATCAAACACATGGTAAGCATTAACAAAAGACATGTTCAAAATAGCAATTAAATGGAAATCAACAAGTACCCACTAACAATTATCAACATACAATCATCCAAACAACACAATTAATCATAGAAAACACCAATGTAACATCAACAAGTCAAGATTCATAACATTCATGAAATGGGTATAAAATGACAATTGACAAGAATTCATAAAACTATCACAAGATCTAAGTAAAATTATACTAAGGAATTCAAATTGAACAATTAAAACTAGTAATTAACAATATCTAATTCACAATTCAACAAGGGAAGATCAAATTAAAACTAGATCTAGAGAGGAACAAGGGTTTCTCTCTCTAGAAGACCAAAGAACGAAAAACTAGCTAAAATTGTGTCTTAGTGTAAAATGATTGATCCCCCCTTTTCCCCTAGCATCCTTGGGTCTTTTCCATGCAGAAACAGCTTGAAATTGGTCCTGATGAGCCTCAGAAATCGCCAGGCATGATTTCTTTTAATGAGGTCACGTGCAGCTTCCCATGCGTGCGCGCCATGCGTGCGTGCGCGCCGATTGCTTTTGCGATCCACGCGTGCGCGCCAAGTGCGCGTGCGCGTCGATAGGAATCTTCTGATCCACGCGGATGCGTCTATCCTTACGCGCCGCTTCCAGCCAACCTCATCCACGCGTGCGCGTGGAGTGCGCGGGCGCGTCGATGTTGCTTTTCCCAAAATTAAGTTCTTCATGCTCCTCCCTTTTGTGCATGCTTTCTTTCTCTCTTCTACGCCATTCCTACCCTATAATTTCTGAAATCACTCAAAAAATACATCACGGCATCGAATGGCAATAGAAGAGGATTAAGATGTGGCAATTTTAAGGCAAAATAAGCATGTTTTTTATCATGGAGCAATATTAGGAAGTGAACACAAAACCATGCATTTCTTGTGAATAAGTGCAAGAAATATTGACAAAACTCCCCAAATTCTACACAATATAAACCACAAAATTGGGGTTTATCAATGCCCAAGTGACTTCTTGGAGCTGGCGTGCCACGCCTTCGATACCAAGTGGCACGCCATAGTAGAGGTTCTTCTTGGAATGGTGAGTTGGCATGCCACGCCCCTTTGCTCAAGTGGCTCGCCCATAGTAGTTGATGGGTTAGGCGTGCCACGTCCAACCTGGTGTGCCACGCCCCTTTTGTGTCCTCCATTGTTGCTCTCTGAAACTTTGTACTAATGTGCCACGCCCAGTCCCTGGCGTGCCACGCCCACATGCATGCTTGGTCTTCCCCTCTAGCGTGCCACGCCAGTGCATTTTTGTGGCATTTGCTCCCAAGTGGCATGCAAGTTTCATACGCCCAGCTTCTTGTTTGTCTTCTACCCATTTTTGATGCCTTTTTCACCTGAAATTCAACACAACTCATCTCAAAATAGTGTACCATAATATTCATCAAATAATGCATAAATTGTACTGATCAAATGAGATTTATGCTCTTTTATGGTCTTCTTTATGCAACAAAGAAGGGTAGATGATGCAAGTCATCACCCAGCTCGGGGTACCAGTATCTATCATTCATGGATGCTTACTCGGGATATAATCAAATCCGGATGTATAAATCGGATCAGGAGAAGACATCTTTCATCACACCTAAAGTGAACTACTACTACTTGGTCATGCCATTTGGATTAAAAAAATGCAGGGGCCACATATCAAAGGTTCATGAATAAGGTGTTTGCACCTCACCTTGGAAACCTAATGGAGGTATAGGTAGATGACATGCCAGTAAAGACCAAAGATGAAGCTAGTCTACTGACCGACCTCTCACAAGTTTTCAATACCATAAGGAAGCATGGGATGAGACTAAATCCTACTAATTGCACCTTTACAGTAGAAGCTGGATATTTTTGGGATTTATGCTTACACAAAAGGGCCTTGAATAGTCAACTTGAAATAAAGAGCTTGACCTGTTTGAAGGAAGTCCAATAATTGGATGGTCAACTTGCAGCCTTATCCAAATTTTTGGCAGGATCAGCTCTAAGATCCTTGCCACTCTTTTCACTACCTAGAAAAGGAGGCTAGTTTGAATGGACTTCTGATTGTGAAGAGACTTTTCAGGAGTTCAAGAAATTTTTGAGCCAGCCTCCCATCCTCACTTGGCCAAAAATGGAAGAGGAACTCGTATTATATTTAGCTGTCTCTGAGAAGGCCATAGCGTCAACCTTAATACAAGAAGACGAAGTCGGACAACATTTCATCTACTTTACCAGCAAAGTGTTGCAAGGCCTTGAGTTAGGGTATCAGAAAATTGAAAAGTTCGCATATTCTTTAATTACAGCATGCAGAAGGCTCCGACCTTATTTCCAGGCTCATACCATAAGAGTCCGAACAAACCAACCCATGAAACAGATCCTTTAGAAAACGGATATTGTGGGCAGAATGGTTCAATGGGCTATGGAGCTATCCGTGTTCGATCTGAAATATGAAACTCAGATATCAATCAAAGCCCAATGTCTCACCGACTTTGCGCAGAATATACAAATGACCAGATTGAAACCTCCACGACTTGGGAGATCTATGTATATGGGTCATCCAACAAGGTAGGAAGTGGAGCTAGCATAATATTGGTCAATGAAGAAGGTACTCAAATAGAGATGTCTTTGAAATTTGTGTTTTCCGCTTCCAATAACCAGGTCGAATATGAAGCCTTGATTGTAGGACTAAAACTTGCTAAAGAAGTCGGCGCGACCAAGGTAATTGCCTTCAATAACTCCCAAGTAGTGACTTCTCAGATCAATGGACAATACCAGGCAAAGGATCTTGTTCCGAGGGTTACCTGAAATTGTAGGTCGATCTCGGACGAGATCTTCTGTGCTGGTCGGAACCGAGGTGTCCGGCTGGTGAATGGTGACCAGATCTGGTACGTACGACTTGTTTGGACTTGAACGTGCTGCTGATCCTCTGTCACCGAAGAGTGGGGGGTACCTGCAAGAGACTCCGATGCTTAAGTTAGCATGGGTATTAAACAGGTGTTATATAGAATCAGAGTATGAGTTATACCTGGGTGCTCCAGTGTATTTATAGTAATGTGGGCTGACCTTTCGGGTAAGATAAGTTAGTTACTTTATCTTATCTTATCTTATTTTGAGTGAAGTCAGCTTATCTTCAAGGGAACCGCCTTTATCTCTATAGGCTTGAAGTGTCTTTGGATTTGGGTCGTGTACCTCCATTTGGGCCTTTTACTGGGCTCTTTTGTTGACACGGCCGAGTTCTTTAAGAAGAAGTCGGTCTGCTCGACCTGAAGAGGTCGGTCGCTTTATCATTGATCATTCCGGGTCAGATAGCTCGACCCGGGGTATGAACAGTGCCCCTGCTTGAGCTCGGTCTTCTTTGTCGAGGTCGAGTCCTTGACTTCAGTCCTTCTTGAAGCCGAACTCAAGCATTTTTGTCGATTCCTTCGTAGTAGCTTTTGAATGTAGAACGTTTTTCCTCAAAAAGCACGTGCTTTTGTATTAGCGCTTTCTTCTGGGGAACGTGCGAGGGTTTAATACCCTAATTAATTGGCATTTAATTGCCCCGTTTCCCTTAAAATTCTTTATTTTTTGAATTTCATACCCAGGAAACGATTTTCCTTCTTCGCTCTTTTCGTAACTTCTTCGCAATTTCTTCCTTTGTTCTCTTACTCTCCGCTTTTCGCCCATATTTCTGTTTTCCTTGCGTTGCGGCGTTGCTTGGCGTTTTTCTGGGTAGCTTTTATTTCTGTGTCTCTTCCTTCCCTTGAAGCTTCTTTCTTCTCCAGGTTAGTTTCACTCGCATTTTTCTTCTTCTTTTGTCGCTTTGGTTTTATGATGGAGTTTTGATTTTGCTTTTAAGGAAAGTTTGTATCTTTCTATTTTTTGTCGCTCCTATTTAAAATGTGTGTTCCGGGAGTTTCTTTCCTCTTCTGCATGATCCTTTTTGCTTTTCCTGTTGCCTGATGCTTTTTGGGGCTTTGCATGTTTGTGAGTTGCGTCTTTGATGGTTCGTGTTTGGTATGTTCGATGTTGATGCTTGTTCTCTGCTGATTTTTCGCTTTATTTCGAGAAAGTTTGTGCCTTTTGCTGTTTTTCTGCCTTGGCCTTTTTTGGAACTTCTGATAAACTGTATGAGGGTGGACCTTTTTGCGTTTTTGCTTCCTTTATTTTTCTTTCTGGATTTTATTTTGATGAGTGCCAGGATGTAGGCTGTAGAAGTAACTTGAAAGTCCTTGTTTGTTTACTGCCTCCAAGGGATGCCCCAAGGGCTTTGGTTTGAGTCTTGGGGTTTTCCTTTACTGTTTGTTTGTCTGTCGAGTTGTTTTGCCCCTCATCCGAGATGTTTTGTTAGTAATCCAATCTTCTTTTCTTTTGTAGGATTTAGTTGACCTCATGTCTTCCCGAAATAACGTTGTAGAGATGCCTTCCCAGGTTCCCGCAGGTATGGCCGACTGGGTGGACTCCATGGTTCTCATGTGTGTCTTGTTGGTTGATTCTGATTTTTGTGCTCAGCTTAGGCAGTTTCATAATGTCTGTAGTAATTCTGGAGATGAGAAGAACTATGAACTTGTCCCCCCTCTTCTGACAAGAGAGTCTGCTTTTCAACTCGGGTTGTTGATGGTCGCCCTTTCTTTTATGCTTATGATTTTTTTTTTGGTCAGCTGGGTATCACCATTCCTTTTACCAAATTTGAAGCCGACCTGTTATGGTCTTGTAATATTGCCCCTTCTCAACTTCACCCCAATTCCTGGGGTTTTATTAAAATTTTCCAATTGTTGTGCGATGGTTTTGGTATTCCTGCTTCCCAATCTCTCTTTTTCTATCTGTTTGTCTTGACTAAGCCCGGTGTGGTAAAAAAGAAGTCAACTTGGGTCTCCTTTCGTTCTACCCAAAGAAAGAAGGTTTTTTCCATGTTTGACGAGTCGTTCCGTGATTTTAAAAACTACTTTTTCAAGGTCCAAGCTGTTGAAGGAGCTCGGCCCTTTTTTCTGGATGAGAATGACGAACCTGCTTTTCCCTTGGAATGGCAAAAAGACGTGAGGGTCTCCCGGTATTCGTGGGAAATGTTGGATGAGGCTGAGCGAGCCTTTGTGACTATCTTGGAAGAACGCTGGGGTCAACCTCCCCATCTTGACACAAAGAAATTTCTAACCAATCCTTCTCTTCTTCAAACTGAACTGGGTATCTTGTGTTTCTTTTATTATCTTGTTTATGTTGCTTGTAGTTGTCTTTTCGGACTTATCCGACTTGTAGCTGAATTTTCTATTTTGCTTGCAGAGGCAATGAAGAATAATGAAGCTATGAAAGCTTTTAAGAGGGCACAGAGGGCGACTGCTGCCAAAAATGTTGCTGCCAGGGCACCTGGGGAGGGATCCTCCCAGGTGCTTGAGAAGCCATCAGTGCAGAGTTCCGCCGGGGTGAAGATAGTGATCCCTACACCATGAGTTCATTTGGTAGATCCTCACGTCACCTCTGCTGCTCCTTCTGTTGCTCCTCCCAATAAAAAACAAAAGACTGCTGAGCCCTTCGACCTTGATGCTCCTGATTTTAATGCTATTGAATTCGTGGATCAACAAATCGGTCCCTACGGCGCTCTCTCCATGGATGATGTGTCCATCCTTCATCACTTGGAATTCATGGCCCGAAATCATGTGAAGATGGCGTATATGTCGGCTGCCATATATCGGACTGCTCAGAATCTCCCTCTCCACGCCACTAAAGCGTTTATGGAGGAGGCAAAACAAGAGTTTGATCGGATGAAGGAGTTAAAGGAGGAGCTTGAGACGAAGGTGGCCAAGCTGGAGAAGGACTTGAAGAATGAGGAGGCGAGTTCTCAGTCATTGGCAGCTTCGTTGAGGTTGGCTGAGGACGCAGTCTTGATGCACAAGGATAGTTACGTTACCTCTTATCGAGAGGTGATGCGCCTGAGGGAGGAGCTCGACCATGCCCAGGAAGATTATTCTGACCTTCAAGGTCATCTCGTTGGCAGTGTGACTGCTGCTTACGAGAACTTGAAGGAGCAAGTTCGGGTCATTGCTCCCAAGGCCGATCTCACCCTTTTTAGCCTGGATAATATTGTCAGAGATGGCAAGATTGTCCCTGATGATGAGGGTGATGATGATGAGGTTGTTCCTCCCCCTGTGTCCTCTGCTAAAGTGCCGACTTCTTCTGTTCCTCCGGTTGCACCTGATTCGGATTGCCAGATTCTGAACCGGGAGGATGGAACTGTAGACGCCATACCGATTCAGACTCGTCCTCCTTCTCCTTGTCCTGATGCTGCCAAGAAGGCTCCTGATGCTTGCTGATCTCTTTCCTGGGAATTTGTGTAGTTGGCCCGGCTTGTGGGGTTTTTAAAACTTTCTTATTTATTTATTGACGCTTTCCTAGTTGCTTTTCTAGCAACTTTTATTTTGACAAACAAAAAAAAGGTAGCTCGCCATCCTTAGATTTTGCTGGCCTTCGAGGCTTTTGCAATATTGTAGATTTAACATAATGCCTTTTGATTTGCCATTTTTCTGTTTTCTGCCGATGTGTGATATCTTGTGGCTTGACCTCCTTGGGTTATTTCGTTGTTTGCAGCTTGAATCCTTTGAGGTTACGATTTGTGAGGTCTAACTTGTTTCTCGGCTTTCCATATTTGTGACTAGTTCCTTTGCGTTGGTCCCTTTTTAAGTTATTATTGTAATCCTCTCTTTCAGAGATTACTTTTTTATAACTTCTCTGTAGGAGATTGACTTCGTCAGGTCGATCTCTTTTTAGTTATTTTTGTAATCCTCTTTCTTGGACCTTTGTCAGGTCTCTTTCAGGGATTACTTTGATAACTTATCAGTAGTAGGAGTCCGACTTGGTTATGTCGGTCTCCCTTAAGTTATTTTTCGTAGTCCTCTTTCTTGGATCTTTGTCAGATCTCTTTCAGGGACTACTTTGATAACTTTTTGGTAGTAGGAGTCCGGCTTGGTTATGTCGGTCTCCCTTAAGTTATTTTTCGTAGTCCTCTTTCTTGGATCTTTGTCAGATCTCTTTCAGGGACTACTTTGATAACTTTTTTGGTAGTAGGAGTCCGACTTGGTTATGTCGGTCTCCCTTAAGTAATTTTTTGTAGTCATCTTTCTTGGATCTTTGTCAGATCTCTTTCAGGGACTACTTTAATAACTTTTTGTTTTGGGCTGACTTTGTTATGTCGGGCCCTTCTAAGTTAAAGTAATCCTCTTTAATAGGGTTGGCCAGACCTCTTTCCAGGGTTTACTTATAACTTGGTTTGACTTGGTTCGACTTCTTAATGTTCGATCAGTCTTTCAGTTATTATTTTAGCGATCCGTAAGACCTCGTCAGGTTCTTTTTTAGATCACTTTCGATAACTTCTTACATTATTCTGTGTTCATCTTTGCCGATTTGTAGAAAGTGGTTGTCATCTCTAGATTGTCCTTTGGGTGAATCGCGTTTTCACCTTTATCGGACGGTTGTCTTTATCGTGATCGTGCAGTGAAATTCTTTTTCACTTTCTGCCGATCTGTTGCTTTATAATCGAACGATGAATGCTTCAGATTAATGCATCTTGAAATCTTTGTAGAATATCTAAAATATATTTTATTTAAAGGAAAAGTGCAAATAGATACATATGGGATTGTCTGAGTCTCAACTTGGTGCCTCATTAAAAAACCTTTTCAGAAAAAAGAGTGCATCCAATGATGAGATCTTTTATCTTTTCTTAACTGTAGTACCTTGTTAGGTTGCAAGCGTGCCACGACCTGGGAAGCTCTCGTCCATCGAGTTCAGACAGTCTGTAGTAGCCCTTTCCAAGTACTTCTACAACTCGGTAGGGTCCTTTCCAGTTTATTGCCAGCTTTCCTTCTCCTGGTCGAGTTGTTCCGATATCATTTTGGATTAGGATGAGATCATTCTCTGCAAAACTTCTCGGCACTTACCTTACGATTATATCTGGAAGCCATTCGGCGCTTTAGAGCTTCTTCCCTGATCCGAGCTCTTTCCTGGAGTTCAGGTAACAAGTCGAGCTCTTCTCTCTGAAGTTGGGAGTTTGCTCCCTCATTGTAGTGAACTACTCTGGGCGACCCTTCCTCGATCTCTACTGGAATTATTGCCTCTATTCCGTATGCTAATCGGAAGGGGGATTCCTTCGTGGTGGAATGTGGCGTTGTTCGATATGCCCATAGGACCTGTGGAAGCTCTTCTGCCCAGGCTCCCTTTGCATCTTGTAATCTCCGTTTTAATCCGGCCAGTATGACTTTGTTAGCAGCTTCGGCCTGTCCGTTGGCTTGTGGATGTTCAACGGAGGTGTACTGGTCTTTATATTCAAGTCGGCTACTAGTTTTCTGAAGCCTGCATCTGTGAATTGAGTGCCATTGTATGTGGTTATTGAATATGGAACCCCGAACCTCGTGACAATATTTTTATATAAAAATTTTTGGCTTCTTTGAGCGGTGGCATTGGCTAGGGGCTCTGCCTCGATCCACTTTGTAAAGTAATCTACCCCTACTATGAGCTCTTCTGGTGGGGCGATGTAAAAGTTGGCATGTTTCTGACATGGTGGGCATGTCTTTACAAATTCTGTGGCTTCTTTCTGTAGAGTTGGCCAATAAAATCCCGCCCGGAGCACTTTTTTGGCGAGAGCTCGTGCTCCGAGATGATTGTCACAGATACCGCCGTATATTTCTTCTAGCACTTCTCTTGTGTTGAAGGTTGGCACGCATTTTAGTAAAGGTGTTGAGAATCCTCTTTTGTACAGGATGTTGTTTATGATGGTGTAGTACTGTGCCTCCCTTTTTAACCTTTTTGCCTCCTTTTCTTCTATGGGGAGTGTTCCTATTTTGAGGTAGTTGGTTATAGGGGTCATCCATCCTTGGTCCTGACTTATTATAGTCAGGACTTTTTCTTCTTCCGAGATTGACGGGTTCTGCAACATTTCCTGGATGAGGCTTCTGTTGTTACCCCCTGGTTTGGTGCTGGCTAGTTTTGAGAGTGCATCAGCTCGGGCATTTTGTTCGTGGGGTATGTGGCAGATCTTATACTCCCCGATTTGTCCGAGCTATTCCTTGGTTTTATCCATATACTTTTTCATGGTGGGATCTTTGGCTTAGTAGCTCCCTGTTATTTGTGATGTAACCACTTGTGAATCACTGTAAATGTTGAGTTTTTGAGCTCCGACCTCTTTAGCCAGCTTCAAGCCAGCTAATAATCCTTCATATTCCGCCTGGTTGTTTGAGGCCGGGAACCCAAACTTGAGGGAGAGCTCAACTTGGGTTCCTTGGTTGCTTTCTATTATCACGCCTGCGCCGCTTCCAGTCTTATTTGAAGAACCATCCACGTAAAGGTTCCATTCTGTGGGGGTTTCTAGGGCATCTGTGAATTCTGCGATAAAGTCGGCTAGATATTGTGATTTGATTGCCGTCCGAGCTTCATATTGGAGATCAAATTCTGACAACTCGACTGCCCATTGTAAGATTCTGCCTGCTAGATCTGTCTTCTGCAATATTCCTTTTATGGGTTGGTTAGTTCGAACCTTAATGGTGGGAGTACGGGCGGAGTCGTCGAGATGTTAGGATAAGAGTATAGGCAAATTTTTCTATTTTCTGGTAGTTCAGCTCGGATCCCTGTAGTGCCTTGCTAATGAAGTAGATAGGTTGTTGTCCATTTTCGTCTTCTCTGACTAGTGCTGATGCTACTGCCTTGCTTCCCACTGCGAGGTATAATATGAGTGGTTCTCCAACTCGCGGTCGGGATAGGATAGGTGGCTGTCCTAAGAACTTCTTGAGGTATTGGAAGGCTTGCTCGCACTCTTGTCCATTCGAATTGTTTTCCCTTTCTTAAAGTAGCATAGAAGGGAAGAGATCTTATCGCGGCTCCTGCTAAGAATCGGGATAGGGCAGCCAGTCTCCCGTTGAGTTGCTGTACTTCTTTAACACAGGTTGGGCTCTTCATGTTGAGTATGGCCTGACATTTGTCTGGATTTGTTTCAATTCCTCTTTGAGTGAGCATGAAGCCTAAGAATTCGCCTGCTTCTACTGCAAAAGTGCATTTCGCGGGATTGAGTCGCATGTCATGCTTCCTTATGGTGTCGAATACTTGAGCCAGGTCGGATAATAGTGTCTCTTCGCTTTGTGTTTTTATTAGCATGTCGTCCACATAGACCTCCATGATCTTTCCGATGTGATCCGAAAAGACTTTATTCATTAGTCTTTGATAAGTAGCTCCTGCGTTCTTGAGACCGAAGGGCATCACGATGTAACAGTAGTTCGCCTTTGGTGTTAAAAACGAGGTCTTTTCTTGATCTGGTGGATACATGGGAATTTGGTTGTATCCTGAATATGCATCCATAAACGAGAGATATTTATATCCAGAGGAAG
The DNA here is from genome assembly GCF_000816755.2 of Arachis ipaensis. Taxonomy (NCBI): domain Eukaryota; kingdom Viridiplantae; phylum Streptophyta; class Magnoliopsida; order Fabales; family Fabaceae; genus Arachis; species Arachis ipaensis. The sequence continues at coordinate 88,022,974 of NC_029785.2, forward strand.
CATCTACCAGGGCGTCAATACTTGGGAGTGGGTATGGATCTTTTGGACAAGCTTTGTTGAGATCGGTGTAATCGGTGCACATTCGCCACTTCCCATTCGATTTTTTCACCAAGACGACGTTGGCTAGCCATAGCGGGTATTTAACTTCTCTTATAAATCTGGCTTCCAGCAGTGCCTGTACTTGCTCTTCCACAGCCTGGGATCGCTCTAGCCCAAGCTTTCTTCATCTCTGCTGTATCGGTCGAGATCCTGGGTAGACTGCCAACTTGTGGCACATTAGCTTAAGGTCTATGCCTGTCATGTCTGCGGCCTTCCATGCAAAGAGGTCGACATTATCTCGTAAGAATTGTATTAGCAATTCTTTTAAATCTCCTTTGAGGATTGTGCCGATATTAGTTGTTTTTTCCGAGGTGTCCCCGATCTGAATTTTTTCTATCTCGCCCTCTGGTTGGGGGCGAAGATCTTCTCGTCGTTGAATTCCGCCCAACTCGATTGCGTGGATCTCTTCTCCTTTGCCTCTGAGGTTTAGGCTTTCGTTATAACAGCGATGACGTTAGGATTTTTGCCAGTAAAGAATGTCATAAAAACAGTCGCGTTGTAGATATAGTCTCTAAACCGACAAAAATCCCTTCGTACAGACGTTTTGGTTGTCAGAAGTAACAAACCCCTTTAAAATTGATAACCGAGTATTTTAAACCTCGAGTCGTCTTCTCAAGGAATTGTAGGGAAGTATGTTCTTATTATTGGTTATGAAGATTGTAAATTGGGGGTTTTGAGAAATTTGGAGTTTGGGCAATGTGCACAGGTATATTTTCAAAGCAATAAAAATAAATAAATAACTGTAAAATAAACTCTTGGCAAGGTATGAGAACCGGAAATCCTGTCCTCGTTATCGTTATCAGATGTGATGAGAATTGAATTTCAATCCCACTTAGTTAAGTCAAGTGGACTAATTAGCTTGATTCTCAAGTCCTAGTCAACTCCTGTGGAGAGACTAGTGTTTAGAGCAATCCTAGCTAAAGCAAAATCAGCCAATTTCAACCACCCCTGAGTTTGACAACTCAAGTGTTACCAATTATTTAACCAAAGCCAAAAAGGAAGAAAATATCAAAATTAAATTAAAAGCAAAGCAATCTTAAATCTGAAATACCTCAAATAATATTAATTAAGAAAATCATAACATGAATGTAGCATAAGCCAAATAGGCAACATAACTAATATAAGCATTAAAGTATCTAAACGTAAGAGATAAATATAAAGTAAAAGAACGTTGAACGTGGGATTGAGAGTCACTCCTAAAACTAAGAGAAATCCTAAATCCTAATCCTAAGAGAGAGGAGAGAACCTCTCTCTCTAAAAACTACATCTACTCCTAAAATTGTGAATTGTGAATTGTGAAAGCCTTCTTCTGAATGGATGCAATCCCCCACTTTATAGCCTTTAATCTGTGTTTTCTGGGCCGCAAACTGGGTCAAAAACAGTCCAGAATTCGCTGGTTTCGAATTCAACTGCGCTGATTTCCGTCACTGCAACGCGGCCGCATGGATCACGCAGTCGCGTTGCCTAGCTTCAGAGGAACTATAGCATATTATATATCAATTTGAAGCCCCGGACATTAGCTTTCCAACGCAACTAGAACCGCGTCGTTTGGACCTCTGTAGCTAAAGTTGTAACTGTTTGAGTGTGTAGAGGTCAGGCTGGACAGCTTAGCAATTTCTCCAACTTCTTGCATTCCTTCCACTTTTGCATGCTTTCTTCCCATCCTCCAAGCCATTCCTGCCTTATAATATCTGAAAACACTTAACACACATATCAAGGCATCTAATGGTAATAAGAGAGGATTAATAATAAGCAATTATAAGATCAAAGAAGCATATTTTCAATCATAGCACAAAATCAGGAAGGAAATATAAAACCATGCAAATATTATGAATAAGTGGGTAAAGAGTTGATGAAATCCACTCAATTGAGCACAAGATAAACCATAAAATAGTGGTTTATCAACCTCCCCACACTTAAACACTAGCATGTCCTCATGCTAAGCTCAAGAGAAACTATAAAGATGAAGAGGAATGGTAGATTTAATATGAAATGCAACCTATCTATATGAATGTAACTACATGCTAAATGATTCTACCTACTTAGTTAAAAGTAAACAAATCTTTCAAGAGGAAATATGAACTGGATTTCACTAATTCAAATCATAAGAATGAAGTACAAATATACTTTCAAGAAGAAAATAGCTCATGAAAGCAGGGAACAAGGAATTGAGCATCGAACGCTTACTGGTAGTGTATACACTCTAATCACTCAAGTGTTTTAGGTTCGATTCTCTCAATTCTCTAGTAACCTTGCTTTCTAAGGCTTGCTCTTCATCTAACAATCAACATAAATTTAATGCACAGATACACATATCAAGAGGTCTTTTAAGGGTTGTAATGGGGTCAGGGTCAAGGTAGGATTGTATTTGGCCAAGTGGACTAAAATCTGAATCCTTAATTAACTTAAACTTTTTCCACCTAACTTAAACAATCCATGTAATCATAATACAACATCTAACCATCCATCAACCATGTTTTCCACATATTCATGCATTCAAATTTCAAGTACAGTTCATATGCATTGTTTTCAACATTTACTTTGGGCATTTTGTCCCCTTTTTCTTATTTGCTCTTTTTCCTCTTTTCTCTTTTTTTTTTATTTTTTTCATACATAAATTTTTTTTCTTTTATTTTTCTCAATGCATATGATTAAATTATTGGATGCATGAATTATGTCCTAAACATTTTTTTCACATTTTAATAAAGATATACCAATTCAAATAGGCTCAAAATCTCACAGGTTTTGTGTGTTCGAGCTCTAAACCATGTTCCATTATAATATTTCTTCAAACAAGTGTAACATGAAATTTTATTCAAATTAGTGAAATTCTCTAAAAATTTTCTTTTAAAAGAAAATATTACTTCAACCAAGTGGTAAAATATGCAAAAATCAAACAAACATGCAAATGCAACAACTAATCTACAAAGAAAATTTAAACATTGGTGTTTGAGACAAGAAAGTACTAACCCATGGAGATCGGTATCGACCTCCCTACACTTAAAGATTGCACCGTCCTCGATGCATGCTAAGATGTACAAGTGGACGGGTTGCTTTAACTGATAGTTTCCAAAGATTATGCAGGTGGACTTGCTTGTCTTCCCATTAAGAAGCTTTTCCTCTCCCTTCGTGGTGGCCATCCTGAAAGAAGAGAAAAAAGAAGAAAAGTAACCCAAAAATAAAGATAGAAA
>NC_029785.2:88026278-88043949 GCF_000816755.2 Arachis ipaensis
TTTTGTTCCTTTCCTTGCCGGCGGTTTGGGAGTAGCTTTCTCCTTTCCTTCCTTGGTGGCCATCCTGAAGAAGGGAAGAGAAAGTAAATTAAATTCAATAGATATATAGCAAGGAAGAGAATGGAAGAATGGTGATGGATGCACATTAGGATGTAATTGACATTAACACATGCTCTCGAGTACATGTGAAAAGCCAGCAATGAAAAATAACCAGTGCATCGAAAGAAAAATGGATGCAAGGTGTTTATTGGCATGCCGGAAAAGGGCATGAGTAGCATAGACCAAGCATTACTTGTAGTAAATTACCATGTTTGTATTGACTATTGAATTTAATTAATAAAAGAATAAAGAGAATTTGTGAAAAGCAAGCATTGAATAGTATAAAGTATAATAGAGAAGTGCACAATGCCATATGAGCTTTTTCACAAACACATAGCATGCATGGTGAAGAAGGTATAGAAAATATTACAGTGAACATGCAAGCAATCCTTTAAAGAAGATAATAATAATTGTCAAATATATAATGAGGAATAATGACTCAAATAAAATTCTAACACCAATGAAAATAATGCAATGAATGAAAGTATGCAAATAAATAAAATAGAATGGGAGTGAGAGAAAATAAGAGAGGAAGAAGAAAGAAATAAGAAAAGATAAGAAAATTGGCACTAATCTAGATAGGATGTGCGACGTTGGCGACGCGGTCGCGTGGGTGACGCGGTCGCGTGGTGCGCAATAAGGTTAGGCGACGTGGACGCGTGGGGCACGCGATCGCGTGACTTGATTTGTGCTAGTGGCGCGAGTGCAGCCTCGCGGTCGCACAACTCTCTGTTCAAAACTTAGTATTGCCAAAATCCTGGGTGACGCGATCGCGTGGGGGACGCGATCGCGTGAGTGGCCATCATGGGGATATGACGCGGACGCGTGGGGCACGCGTTCGCATGGGGCACGCGTTCGCGTGGTGAGGCTTGGGCTTTCAGCACGATTCCAGCCCAACTCCAGCTCAACTTTCGGCCATGCACCTTTTGACGTCGAAATCCAGGTCACGCGGCCGCGTGGGGCACGCGATCGCGTGGGAGGCTAGTATTCCCCTGCGACGCGGACGCGTCGGCAACGCGATCGCGTGGGTTGATCTGTGCCACTGGCACGCCTCCAGCCACGCTCCAGCGTGACTCTCTGTTCGTTTTTATTTTCTCCCCTCTCCTTGCGACGCGGACGCGTCGCTAATGCAGTCGCGTCGCGTGGCTTCTTTTTTTTTTCTGAAAAATGCAGAATGCAGTGTTAATATGAATGTGATGCAAAACTCCAGGTTCAGTATGACAAAATAAAATAAAATTCAAAAACAAACAAAACTAAATAAAATTAAAATTGAGAAAGGAATGATTATACCATGGTGGGTTGTCTCCCACCTAGGACTTTTAGTTAGAGTCCTTAAGTTGGACATTTGATGAGCTTCCTGTTATGGTGATTTATGCTTGTATTCATCCAGGAATCTCCACCAATGTTTGTATCTCCAGTAACCTCCGGGATCCCAAACTAAGCATGTAAAGCCCTTAAGAAGCTTCAAATAGATTCTTAGGCTCCCGGAGTGACAAATGTCATAGGAGATTCCAGGATCCCAAATCTTGCTTTTACACCTGTCTTTGTGTTGATCATTATGATTCCATCTGGGTGGCAAGCAATCTGAATTCTCACTGAAGTGTCCAAACAACTTCCTAGACCCATTCAGTTGAGCTTTATACCAACCTTTGCGTTTAAACTTAAAGCTTCCAACCATAATGAACCTTGCAGGACAATTCTTACCACTGACCATCTTCCTCTTACTCTTAATGTCACAAAGAGCTCTAAGTTGACCATCCGTCTCCAGTAGCCCATATTCAAGTGGAATTAGAAAGCTATGGGATATGAATTTTACCCACTTGAATATTGTGAAGGATGATGGCAACTTAGGGGGAGGTATTTTTAATGAAATTGCAAGTTCCACTCCCTTGTGCTCTTCTCTGATAATTACCACCTCTTTGCAAGCTTCTTCAATTTCAACCTCTTCCTCTTGGTAGCTCTCTTTCAATTCAATCTCCTCTCGGGTGGATGACTCCTATAGTCGAATACCTAAAATTTGACATCCTTCCCGAGGAAAAAAAGGAAGCTCACAAACTTAAGAAGGAAGCGCAGAACTACACTTTGGTGCGAAATGTGCTTTATAAAAGATGATATCTATACCATTGCTAAAATACGTTCCAACCTCTAAGACAGAGGAGGTCCCGAATAAAGTACACAATGGCATTTGTGGAAATCACCTTAGAGCAAGATCTTTAGCCAGGAAGGTGATACGAGCTGGGTTCTTCTGGCCGACTTTGCAAAAGGATGCTACTAACTTCATTAAAAAGTGTCAACCTTGCGAAATGGATGCCAATTTCCACGTCGCTCCCCCCGAAGAGCTTATCAGCGTGACCTCTCCCTGGCCTTTTGCGAAATGGGGATTAGACCTACAAGGACCTTTTTCCCAAGTTCTAGGACAGGTCAAACATCTAATTGTATGAGTGGATTACTTCTCCAAATAGATAGAGACAGAGCCACTGGCCACTATTACAGCACATAGAAGTCAGAAATTCCTTTACAGGAATATAGTTACTCGGTTTGGAGTTCCCCATTCTATCACTACAAATAATGGTACTCAGTTCACAGATTCCACATTTAGAAATCTAGTGTCCAGCATGAAGATTAAACATCGATTCACATCAGTAGAGCATCCTCTAGCAAATGGACAAGCTGAAGCCGCCAATAAAGTTTTATTGGCAGGACAAAAAAAAAGGCTACAAGATGCAAAAGGAGCTTGGGCTGAAGAGCTCCCACAAGTACTATGGGCTTACAGAACAATACCTCACTCCACGACTAAAGAAATACCCTTCCGACTTGCATATGGAACAGAAGCCATGACAACACCCTTCTAACATCCCTATTGAGATCAATGAGCAAAGTCCAAGGGTGAGATTTTATGACAACATCCAAGCTCAAAAGGAAGAGCTTGAACTACTTCCAGAGGTCCGAGAACAGGCGCAAATAAGACAAGCAATGCTAAAGCAAAGGATGGCAATAAGGTACAACTAAAAAGTCATTCGAAGAAGCTTCGCCATAAACGACTTAGTCCGCATTCGAAATGACATCGGAGTAAACCAGTCGGGCGAAGGAAAACTTGTTGCAAACTGGAAGGGACCTTTTAAGATAACTGAAGTCTTGGGAAAAGGTTACTACAAGGTGTCCGACTTGAATGGAGCCGAGCTCCCAAGATTGTGGCATGCTTGCAATATAAAAAGATTACAGCTAGAAGTGCAACCCGTTCCCTGATGTACTCATTTTTCCGACTTCATGGTTTTTTTCCGAGGAGGGTTTTCCTGAAGGGGTTTTAATGAGGCATCAAAGTGGGGCTAGGGGCATGAAATTTGTTCCTTTAGTAGCCAAAGCATCTTTGTAAAGTTGCATTTCATTAATAATAGTATCTCTTTCTTTAGAATTTCCATTACCATTACTATGATACGCACCAACTTAAGCTCGAAAAAGCGTAAAAATCTGCTGCCTAACCTATGTGGTCGGCACGATAAAGTGACAAGGTACAAGTCAGAGTAAAGAGGTTGTCAAAAGACGAGCATAACAACTTGGCAACAAAAGGCAAATGACTTATAAGTCGGAAAGCCCCCGAGCAGAAGAAAATGCATCACAAAAATAACCTAAGTTATGGAAAACAATCCAAAGGTAAAGCGAATTGAACGTTTATGCTCAAATAATGGAAAATGGAAAGTCCTTGGAAGGCTACTTGATAAAAGTTTTCATAAAAAACTTGTTGCACAGAAGATCCTTAGAAACTGTTTAACTAACAGCTTTCATAAAAAGCTTTGCAAAAGCTTTCATAAAAGCTTTATTAAAGGACATTAAGCAGAAGCATTGCTTCCACCAAAAGGCTTTGCGAAACAGAAAATTGTCTATCATACCAGCATTCACAAATAGATATAGGCAAAAGCTACTTTGTTAAGGGTCCTATTTAAAAAAGACCGAAAAAGCGGCAATTGTTGTTAAAAGATCCTATTAGAAAGGATCCAAAGTCAAGAACCAACATTTAAACAAAAATACATAAAAAGTGTTCATAAAAAGGTCCCACAAACCGAACCTTAACAGAGATATCACATCGAACCAATGAGAGGATTGGGATCATTTCTAGGAGAAGGGGTCAGGTCAACAATAGGAGTCGGAGGGGTCGGAGGAATCTCTTCGGCACCAGAAGTCGGAGCAGCCTTGGGCGGAGCAGAAGAGCTCGGTAGTGACCCCTTGGCTGATCCGACCTCACGAGGAGGAGATTCAACCAGGCGCTGTCCCGCCATCTTCAGCTCGGAGTCGGTAGGAGGACGAGGAGGAAATACAATTTCACCATTAATGACAACTTTGTCAGGGTGAAGAGGTGATAGGTCCAAGTCGGGAGCCAAAACTCGGACTTGTTCCTTCAACACCTCGAACACCGCTTCGGTGCCTTCAGCCACGGACTCCTCCAAATCCTGGTATCCTTCCCTGAGCCGCTCCAGTTGCTCCCTCAGTTCTATTTTATTTGAAAATAAGCGCACATAATTCTGCTCAGCCTTCTCCTTTAAACCTTCTGCCATAGCCAAAGAGCCCATCAACTACTTCTCCCTCTCCCGAGATTTGGAGAGCTCATCTTCCAACCAGACCTTCTCCTCCTTCAGCCACTTCTCATCCTCCTGAAACATAGCCAACTGGCCCTGAAGAGCCTCCAAAGAATGCTGAGTAGCACCCAAAGGAGTCTTCTCCAGTTCCTTGAGGAGAGAAGCACAAACCCCCGCAGTACGTATCCCTCTTCGGACCAAGATTTGAAGATAGTTTCTGATGGAGGCATCGTCCAAAGCAATAGAACAATGCAGAAGGATGTGCCTCTCACAGAACCCCACCCCATAAAAAATGGAGTCACCAATGTTTGAGACACCAGATTCTAAAGTCTTTCTTTTCTTTGAAGAGGGCTCCGAGAAGGGGGGAATTGGAGGAGTAGGGACAAAAGGAGGAGGAGGAGGAGAAGGAGGGTTGGGACGATTTACCAACTTTGGCAAGGCAAATGAGGTTGTCCCCGCATCCGACCTCTATAGAGAAGGAGTAGCCTATGTCCCACTGATGAGCGGATAATTTATATGCTTTTTGGCATTGTTTTTAAGTAGTTTTTAGTATGATTTGATTAGTTTTTAGTATATTTTTTTAGTTTTTAAATAAAATTTACATTTCTAGACTTTACTATGAGTTGTGTATTTTTCTATGATTTCAGGTAATTTCTAGCTGAAATTGAGAGACTTGAGCAAAAATCTGATTCACAGGCTGAAGAAAGACTACAGATGCTGTTGGATTCTGACCTCCCTGCACTCGAAGTGGATTTCCTGGGGCTACAGAAGCCCAATTGGTGCACTCTAAATTGCGTTGAAAAGTAGACATCCAGGGTTTTCCAGCAATATATAATAGTCCATACTTTACCCGAGTTTTTATGATGCAAACTGGGATTCAAACGCCAACTTCCTGTCCTATTCTGAAGTTAAACGCCAGAAACAGGCTACAACCTGGCGTTTAACTCCAAAAAGAGTCTCTACACATGAAAGCTCAATGATCAGCCCAAGCACACACCAAGTGGGCCCAGAAGTGGATTTCTGCATCAATTACTTAATTTCTGTAACCCTAGCTACTAGTTTAGTATAAAAACTACTTTTAGTGATTTATTTCACAATCTTTGGATCATTTTTTAGATTATCCTTGTATCACTTTTGATCATTGATCACGTTTAGGGGGGCTGGCCATTCGGCCATGCCTGGACTACTTTCACTTATGTAATTTTCAACGGTGGAGTTTCTACACCTCATATATTAAGGTGTGGAGCTCTGCTGCTCCTCATGAATTGATGCAAAGTACTATTGTTTTTCTATTCAATTCAAGCTTATTCCTATTCTAAGATATTTGCTTGCACATCAACATGATGAATATGATGATCCGTGACACTCATCACTATTCTCAACCTATGATCGCGTGCCTGACAACCACTTCCGTTCTACCTTAGATCGAGCGTGTATCTCTTAGCCTCCATTCCAAAAGATTGGAGTCTTTGTGGTATAAGCTAGAATTATTGGCGGCCATTCCTGAGATCCGGAAAGTCTAAATCTTGTCTGTGGTATTCCGAGTAGGATCTGGGAAGGGATGACTGTGACGAGCTTCTAACTCGCGAGTGTTGGGCGTAGTGACAGACGCAAAAGGATCAGTGGATCCTATTCCAACATGATCAAGAACCGACAGATGATTAGCCATGTGGTGACAGCGCATTTGGATCATTTTCACTGAGAGGACGGGAAGTAGCCATTGACAACGGTGATGCCCAACATACAGCTTGCCATGGAAAGGAGTATGAATGATTGAATGAAGGCAGTAGGAAAGTAGAGATTCAGAAGGAGCAAAGCATCTCCATACGCTTATCTGAAATTCTCATCAATGAATTACATAAGTATCTCTATCTTACTTTATACTTTATTTATATTTTAATTATCAAATCTCCATAACCATTTGAATCCACCTGACTGAGATTTACAAGATGACCATAGCTTGCTTTAAACCGACAATCTCCGTGGGATCGACCCTTACTCATGTAAGGTTTATTACTTGGACGACCCAGTGCACTTGCTGGTTAGTTGTGCGGAGTTGTGAAAAAGAATTAAGATTATGAACGTGCGTACCAAGTTTTTGGGCGCCGTTGCTGGGGAATGAATAATCACAATTTCGTGCACCAAGTTTTTGGCGCCGTTGCCGGGGATTGTTCGAGTTTGGACAACTGACGGTTCATATTGTTGCTCAGATTAGGTAATTTTATTTTAATTTTAAGCTTTTTGTTTTTATTCTTTTTATTTTCGAAAAAAAAATGAATAAATAAATAAATTATTCTATGTTCTTCAGAATTTTTAAGAATGAATTCTAGAGTTTCATGATGATTTGTTGAAGTCTGGCTGGCTATGAAGCCATGTCTAATTCTTTTGGACCGAGGTTTCAACTTGTCATCACAAGAGCCCTTGGACTCCCATCTGATCAGCTGTTGTATGCCTGATTTGTATGCTGAAGCTTGGCTGGCCATTGGCCATGTCTAGTGTTTTGGACCGGAGCTTTCACTGAAAGCTTGGCTGGCTAGTAAGCCATGTCTAATTCCTAGACTGGAGCTTTAGACTAACATTGCATGATTCCTGAAATTCTCATTAAAAATTTTGAAATCCATATTTTTCTTTTTCCAAATAATTTTTGAAAAATTCAAAAAATTTTTACAAAATCATAAAAACCAAAAATATTTTGTGTTTCTTGTTTGAGTCTAGTATCAAATTTTAAGTTTGGTGTCAATTGCATATTTTGAATTTTCTTTTAATTTTCGAAAACTCATGCATGATGTTCTTCATGATCTTCAAGTTGTTCTTGATGACCTTCTTTGTTTGATCTTTGCATTTTCATGTTTTGAGTCTTTTCTTGTTTTTCATATGCATTTTAAATTTGTTTGTGTCTAAATTTTGAAAATTTCTAAGTTTGATGTCTTGCATGTTTTTCTTTTCATAAAAATTTTCAAAAATAAGTTCTTGGTGTTCATATTGACATTCAAAGTGTTCTTGGTGTTCATCTTGACATTCAAAGTGTTCTTGCATGCATCATGTGTTTTGATATTGAATTTTCATGTTTTATGTCATTTTTATGTTTTTCTCTCTCCTCATTAAAAATTCAAAAATAAAAAAATATCTTTCCCTTATTCTTCTCATAAATTTCAAAAATTTGGATTGACTTAGTCAAAAAAAATTTTAAAATTTAGTTGTTTCTTATTAGTCAAGTCAAATTTTCAATTTAAAAATTCTATCTTTTCAAAATCTTTTCCAAAAATCAAATATTTTTCATTTTTACTTTATTATCAAAAATTTTAAATTTTGATTTTCAAAATCTTTTTCTTATCTTTATTTCATATTTTCGAAATTAATTGCTAACATTAACGTGATTGATTCAAAAATTTTAAGCTGTTACTTGCCTAGTAAGAAAGGTTCAATCTTTAAATTTTAGAATCATATCTTTTTGTTTCTTGTTAGACAAGTAATCAACTTTAATTTCAAAAATCAAATCTTTTTAATTTTCTTTTCAAATCTTTTTCAAAATGATTTTCAATCATATCTTTTTCAAAATCAATTTCAAAATCTTTTCTAACTTCTTATCTTTTCAAAATTGATTTTCAAAATCTTTTTCAATTAATCACTTAACTTTTTGTTTGATTTTAAAAGTTTTCTATTTCAACCATATCTTTTTCAAAACCACCTAACTACTTCTCTTTCTCCAATTTTCGAAAATTACTAACCCCTTTCTCAAAAATTTGTTTTAATTAACTAATTGTTTTAAATTTTATTTTTAATTTTATTCCCTTTTATAATTTTCGAATACTAACTAATAATTAAAATACAAACAAAAATATTTTTTCCTTTTATTTTAATTTAAATTCGAATTCTTCTCTCTCTCATCTCTTTCTATTTATTTATTTATATACTAACATTCCTCTTCTACTCATAATTCGAACCCCCTCTTCTTCTCTGTGTTTGAATTTTTCTCCTCTCCTTCTTCTATTCTTCTCTTCTTCTACTCACATAAAGGAATCTCTATACTGTGACATAGAGGATTCCTCTTTTTTTCTGTTCTCTTCTTTTTCATATGAGCAGGAACAGGGATAAAGACATTCTTATTGAAGCTAATCCTGAACCTGAAAGGACTCTTAAGAGGAAACTAAGAGAAGCTAAAGCACAACCCTCTGGAGAAGATCCTGACAGAAATTTTTGAAAAAGAAAGAGACATGGCCGAACCCAATAACAATGCCAAGAATGCAAGGAAAATGCTTGGTGACTTCATTACACCCTCTTCTGACTTCTGTGGAAGAAGCATCTCAATTCCTGCAATTGGAGCAAACAACTTTCAGCTTAAGCCTCAATTAGTTTCTCTAATGCAGCAGAATTGCAAGTTTCTTGGACTTCCAATGGAAGATCCGCATCAGTTTTTAGCTAAATTCTTGCAAATCTGTGACACTGTCAAGACCAATGGAGTTGATCCTGAGGTCTACAAGCTTATGCTTTTCCCTTTTACTGTAAGAGACAGAGCTAGAACATGGTTGGATTCACAACCTAAGGATAGCCTGAACTCTTGGGATAAGCTGGTCAGTGCTTTTCTGGCCAAATTCTTTCCACCTCAAAAGATGAGCAAGCTTAGAGTGGAAATCCAAACCTTCAGACAGAAGGAAGGTGAGTCCCTCTATGAAGCTTGGAAAAGATATAAGCAACTGATCAAAAGGTGTCCTACTGACATGCTTCCAGAATGGAGCATCATATGTATATTCTATGATGGTCTATACGTGTTGTCAAAAATGTCATTAGACCATTCTGCAGGAGGATCTCTTCATCTGAAAACCCCTGCAGAAGCTCAGGAACTCATTAAAATGGTTGCAAATAACCAGTTCATGTACACCTCTGAGAGGAATCCTGTGAACAATGGGACGCCTCAGAAAAAGGGAGTTCTTGAAATTGACACTCTGAATGCCATATTGGCTCAGAACAAAATATTGACTCAGCAAGTCAATATGATTTCTCAGAGTCTGAATGGATTGCAAGCTACATCCAACAGTACTAAAGAAACATCTTCTGGAGAAGAAGCTTATAATCCTGAGAACCCTGCAATGGCAGAGGTGAATTACATGGGAGAACCCTACGAAAACACCTATAATCCTTCATGGAGAAATCATCCAAATTTCTCATGGAAGGACCAACAGGAGCCTCAACAAGGCTTCAACAATAATGGTGGAAGAAATAGGTTTAGCAATAGCAAGCCTTTTCCATCATCTTCTCAGTAACAGACTGAGAATTCTGAATAGAGCCATTATGGCCTGGCAACCATAGTCTCTGATCTATCCAACACCACAGTAAGTTTCATGAATGAAACAAGGTCCTCCATTAGAAATTTGGAGGCACAGGTGGGTCAACTGAGTAAGAAGATTATTGAAACTCCTCCTAGTACTCTCCCAAGCAATACAGAAGAGAATCCAAAGAGAGAGTGCAAGGCCATTAATATGACCAAAATGGTCGAACCTAGAGAGAGTGAGGATAACGTGAATCCCAGTGAGAAAAGCCTTGTGGGACGTCCTCTGGACAGAAAGGAGTTTCCCTTTGAGGAACCAAAGGAATTTGAGGCTCATACAGAGACCATAGAGATTTCATTGAACTTCCTTCTGCCATTTATGAGCTCTGATGAATATTCTTCCTCTGAAGAGGATGAAGATACCATTGAAGACCATGTAGCTAAATATCTAGGAGCAATCATGAAGCTGAATGCCAAGTTATTTGGTACTGAGACTTGGGAGGATGAACCCCCCTTGTTCACCAATGAACTGAGTGCATTAATGAGGCAGACATTACCTCAGAAGAAACCGGATCCCGAAAAATTCTTCATACCTTGTACCATAGCCACCATGACCTTTGAGAAGGCTCTGTGTGACCTGGGATCAGGGATAAACCTCATACCACTCTCTGTATTGGAGAAACTGGGAATCTTTGAGGTACAAGCTGCAAGAATCTCACTAGAGATGGTAGACAAATCCATGAAACAAGCTTATGGACTAGTAGAGGAAGTGCTAGTGAAGGTTGAAGACCTTTACATCCCTGCTGATTTCATAATCCTAGACACTGGGAAGGATGAGGATGAATCCATCATCCTTGGCAGACCCTTCCTAGCCACAGCAAAAGCTGTGATTGATGTTGACAGAGGAGAGTTGGTCCTTCAGTTGAATGAGGACTACCTTGTATTCAAGACTCAAGGTTCTCCTTCTGTAACCATGGAGAGTGATGAGCGGATAATTTGTACGCTTTTTGGCATTGTTTTTAGTATGTTTTTAGAAGGATCTAGTTACTTTTAGGGATGTTTTCACTAGTTTTTATGTTAAATTCACATTTCTGGACTTTACTATGAGTTTGTGTGTTTTTCTGTGATTTCAGGTATTTTCTGGCTGAAATTGAGGGACTTGAGCAAAAAATCTGATTCAGAGGTTGAAGAAGGACTGCTGATGCTGTTGGATTCTGACCTCCCTGCACTCAAAGTGGATTTTCTGCAGCTACAAAACTCAAAATGGCGCGCTTCCAATTGCGTTGGAAAGTAGACATCCAGGGCTTTCCAGCAATGTATAATAGTCCATACTTTGGCCGAGTTTAGACGACGTAAAAGGGCGTTGAACGCCAGTTCTACGCTGCTGTCTGGAGTTAAACGCCAGAAACAAGTCACAAACCAGAGTTGAACGCCAGAAATACGTTACAACCTGGCGTTCAACTCCAGAAAGAGCCTCTGCGCGTGTAACATTCAAGCTCAGCCCAAGCACACACCAAGTGGGCCCCGGAAGTGGATTTATACATCAATTACTTACTTCTGTAACCCTAGTAACTAGTTTAGTATAAATAGGACTGTTTACTATTGTATTAGACATCCTGAGTTTTATCTTTGGATCATAGTAGTCTTGGTTACTCCGGTTCCCCTCTGGGACCGAGACCAATGAACTCCATTATCACTTATATATTTTCAACGGTAGAGTTTCTGCACTCCATAGATTAAGGTGTGGAACTCTGCTGTTCCTCAAAGATTAATGCAAAGTACTACTGTTTTCTATTCAATTCATCTTATTCAGTTCATCACATTCAGGTTGAAGTACGAATGAATATCTTAGAAGTAAAATAAGATGAATTGAATAGAAAACAGTAGTACTTTGCATTAATCTTTGAGGAACAGCAGAGCTCCACACCTTAATCTATGGAGTGCAGAAACTCTACCGTTGAAAATACATTAGTGATAATAGAGTTCATTGGTCTCGGTCCCAGAGAGGAACCGGAGTAACCAAGACTACTATGATCCAAAGATAAAACTCAGGATGTCTAATACAATAGTAAACAGTCCTATTTATACTAAACTAGTTACTAGGGTTTACAGAAGTAAGTAATTGATGTATAAATCCACTTCCGGGGCCCACTTGGTGTGTGCTTGGGCTGAGCTTGAATGTTACACGTGCAGAGGCTCTTTCTGGAGTTGAACGCCAGGTTGTAACGTATTTCTGGTGTTCAACTCTGGTTTGTGACTTGTTTCTGGCGTTTAACTCCAGACAGCAGCGTAGAACTGGCGTTCAACGCCCTTTTACGTCGTCTAAAATCGGCCAAAGTATGGACTATTATACATTGCTGGAAAGCCCTGGATGTCTACTTTCCAACGCAATTAGAAGCGTGCTATTTTGAGTTCTGTAGCTCCAGAAAATCCACTTTGAGTGTAGGAAGGTCAGAATCCAACAGCATCAGCAGTTCTTCTTCAACCTCTGAATCTGATTTTTTGCTCAAGTCCCTCAATTTCAGCCAGAAAATACCTGAAATCACAGAAAAACACACAAACCCATAGTAAAGTCCAGAAATGTGAATTTAACATAAAAACTAGTGAAAATATCCCTAAAAGTAACTAGATCCTACTAAAAATATACTAAAAATAATGCCAAAAAGCGTACAAATTATCCGCTCATCAGAGAGGAAGCATGAAAAGCTTCTCTCAATACAGAGTCAAACAAAACCCCCACATTCAAACTCTAAGTTTGGTGTTGGGAGGCCCCAACCAAGCTCTAAGTTTGGTGTTGAGAGGCCACAATACTACTCTGATTATCTGTGAAGCTCCATGAGAGCTCACTGTCAAGCTATTGACATTAAAGAAGCGCTTGTTGGGAAGCAACCCAATGTTATTTAATTATATCTACTTATTTTCCATTGCTATTTTATGTTTTCTTTAGGTTGATGATCATGTAAAGTCACAAAAAAACTGAAAAATAAAAAATAGAATGAAAAACAGCACTAAAAATAGCTCACCCTGGAGGAAGAGCTTACTGGCGTTTAAACGCTAGTAAGAGTAGCAGAATGGGTATTAAGCGCCCAGTCTGGCACCATTCTGGGCATTTAACGCCAGAAACAGGCATCAGACTGGTGTTTAACGCCAAGAATGGGAGAAAAGCTGGCGTTAAACGCCAGAAATAAGCAGCAACTTGGCGTTTAACGCTAGAAGTGCACTCTAGGGGCGTTTTGCATGCCTAAATAGAGCAGGGATGCTAAGTCCTTGACCCCTTAGGATCTGTGGACCCCACAGGATCCCCATCTACCCCACCTCTTCTTCTCTCCTCTTCACACCCTTTCATAACACTCTTCCCCAAATACCCCTCACCAATCACATCCATAACTCTTCCCCAAATATCCTTCACCAATCACATCCATCCACTCTTCCCGAAAAACCTCACTTACCTCCAAATTCAAAATCCTTTCCCTCCCAAAACCAACCCTAATACACGAAACCTAACCCTTCCCCCACCCCTATATAAACCCCTCTACACTACCTCATTTTCACACATCACAAACACTTCTTTCCCTCCTTGGCCGAATACACACTTCCCCTCCATCTCCTCTATTTTCTTCTTCTTCTACTATTTTCCTTCTTCTTTTGCTCGAGGACGAGCAAACATTTTAAGTTTGGTGTGGTAAAAGCGTTGCTTTTTGTTTTTCCATAACCATTAATAGCACCAAAGGCCAGAGAAACCTCAAAAAAGAGGAAAGAGAAAGCAATTGCTTCCACCTCTGAGTCATGGGAGATGGAGAAATTCATCTCAAAGGTCCATCAAGACCACTTCTATGAAGTTGTGGCCAAGAAGAAGGTGATCCCTGAGGTCCCTGATAAACCCATATTTTATGATATATTTTGTGCTTAATCTGAGTGATTTATTTAATACTTCACCCACTTATTCATATTAATTGCATGGTTTTACTTTCCCTTCCTTATTATGTGATGTATGTGAAAAACATGTTTCCCATGCTTTAAAATTAATTATTTTAATTACCTTTATTTCCATTCGATGCCGTGATTAGTGTGTTGAGTAGTTTCAGATCTTCTAAGGAAGGAATGACTTACAGGATGGAAAGGAAACATACAAAAATAGAAGGAAAGCACAAAACGGAGTTTTTGGAGAAACTGGCATTCACGCGATCGCATGGGCGACGCGGCCGCATGCCAAGCGCGAAGAAGCAGCGACGTGGCTGCATGACTGACGCGACCGCGCGCCTTAAGCAGAACACATATGACGCGGCCGCATGACTGACGCGACTGCGTGAAAAGAAAAACTCCGAATGACGCGACCTGGTGACCCACGCGGACGCGTGACAGAGGCCACGCACCAGAAATTGCAGAAAACTCTCCCAGCGAATTCTGAAGCCCTTTTTGGCCCAAATTCAAGTCCAGAAGGCATAGACCAGAGGTTATGAAGTGGGGGAATGCATCTGTTCAAGGAGAGTCTCCACTTTAGTTAGTTTACCATGATTTAGATTTAGTTTTGAGAGGGAGATTCTCTCCTCTCTTTTCTCCCTTTAGGATTAGGATTTAGAATTAGGATTTTATTCGCTTTCAGGATTATCTCTTTATCAGGTTCAATATTCCTTTTTATTTACTTTTGCAATTTAATTTATGAATTCTTCCATGTTACAGATTACTCTTTTGAATTAATGTTATTTGAGGTATTTCAGTTTAATATTGCTTTCTTTTATTTACATTATTGTTATTCTCATCTGAAGGCATTTTTATTCCAGTAGATTTACTTTTCTCCTTTTTGGTCTTGGTTAAGAAATCAATAACTCATGAGTTATCAAACTCAAACATGAATGATAATTGTTATCTTTGTTAATTAAACTGAACTTCAATAATCCCAATCTTTTCTTAGGAAATAAATAGGATTCGAAGATCAAACTAATTAATCCCTTGACCTTCCTTTATCTTAGAAAAGGTTAACAAAGTAGAATTAAGATTCAATTCTCATCATCATTGATAAGGATAGCTAGGATAGGACCTCTAATTTCTCATACCTTGCCAAAAGTTTATTTACAGTCATCTATTTATTTTACTTGCCATTTAAATTACTTGTTCTTCATTTACTTTAATTGCTAATTAAACTATTCACTCCTCATTCTCAAAACCCCAATTTACAATCTCCATAACCAATAATAGGAACATACTTCCCTGCAGTTCCTTGAGAAGATGACCCGAGGTTTGAATACTTCGGTTATCAATTTATTTAGGGGTTTGTTACTTGTGACAACCAAACGTTTGTACGAAGGGATTTCTGTTGGTTTAGAGACTATATCTACAACGCGGCTGTTTTTATAAAATTCTTTACCACCATAAAATCCTAACGTCAAAATGGCGCCGTTGCCAGGGAACTGCAATCGTGTGCCTTATTATTGGTTATTGTAAATATTTTTCTTTTACTTGTTTATTTGTCTTTATTTTTTCCCTCTTTATTTCTTTTTAGCTACTATGAATTCTCACCCCTTCCCCCTGTGCCATATCCAAATCTATCACCCCGAGAATCAGAGGTTCGCCTCAAGGAAACAGTAAATCAACTTCAAACAACCCTTCATCAACTGGAGAAAGCAGTAAGTCAATTATCTTCTAGACGTTCGAACATTCAAAGACATCCCACAGCCCCATGTGGACAATCTAATGAAGAGCGTAGCATGAAGGAGATACTAGAAACTCCAGTAGACAAGACAGAGCATGGTTTCATACTGGAATAAGTAGAGAAAGCTGTCATTATTGAAGAAGAAGAGTTGGTTGAAGACTTAGGAGACGCTGAACCTCCATGGGAATCCAGAGTTGTGGAGCATTCTGTCAAGGATGTTACAACTGATGCTAAGGAGGATTGTGCGCAATCCCAGAGCAAGTCTTTCATGAAGAACTAGACAGAATAACCCAAGAAGCAAATTTCCTTGATGATGATAGTCACAAGTCAAGTTCTCCTAGTAATGAACTTGCATCTGCGAGTGAATTCTCTGAGATCGAAGAATCTTCCCCAAGTGAATACAAAGATGATACGGAGGTAGATTTCTCTCAACCTCCAGTCTATGACTTAAGTGATAAGGAAGACATAGATGGCTTTGATCAGGACATGGATACATTTGAAGAATCTTGCAAAGAAGTAGAGAAATTCACAGAAGAGCACAAGGGAGTAGAACTCACAGAACCACTGGAACCACCTATGCCAAGGCCATTACCACCCAATACAAGTTTCAAGTGGGTACAATCCTTAACCTTTAACTATATTTTTCCACTTGAATATGATTTTCTTGAAACAGATGGTCAGCTTAGAGCTCTCTGTGGCTTTAAGAGTATAAGGGAAATGGCTCATACTCAGAGCTGGTGCACGAGGTTCAATAAGGTTCCATGCTTCAACTCGAAGTGCGTGGATTGGCACCATGATCAATCGGATGGATCTCGGAAAACGTTTGGTTATCCTGGTGAGAATCTAATTTCTAAACCGCCCGGATGGAAAAGTATAGATCAAGACGAAGGCGGATTTAAAAACAAAGTTTGGGATCCTAGAATCTATGCTGACATTCGTCACCCCGGGAGCCTGACAATCTGTTTGAAGCTGCTTAGAAGCTTCACATGCCTAGTTTGGGACCCCGGAGGCTATTGGCATTCCAAGCATTGGTGGAGATTTATGGATGAATTTAAGCATAAGCCACCATAACAGGAAGTTTGATGTGCGGAAAACGATCCGACACAAAACTCACTGGCAAGTGCACCGGGTCGCATCAAGTAATAATAACTCACGGGAGTGAGGTCGATCCCACAGGGATTGAAGGATTGAGCAATTTTAGTTTAGTGGTTGATTTAGTCAAGCGAATCAAGATTTGGTTGAGAGATTTGTGCTTTGCAGAATTTAAATTACATGGAAAGTAAAGGGAATGGGTAATTTGCATGAAATTAAAGAGAACTGAAATTTAAAGTGCTGAATCTTAAAGAGCAAGAAATTAAATAGCAGAAACTTAGAACGCAAGAAATGTAAATTGCAGAATCTTAGAGTGCAAGAAATGTAAATGGCTTGAATTGTAAAGGGAATTGGGAATTGGATTTGCAGAAATTAAACAAGGAGAAGTAAAATTCAACATACAAAGGAATGGAAGATGCCTTGGGTTGAATCGGATCTAAAACAGAAATATAAAAGAGCTCGAAAAGCAGTAAACAGAGAAATTGAAAATGGAAATCTAGATCTCAGGACTCAAGAGACTAGATAACCAAGTCTAGATCTGAATGCCTTCCTAGATCCAACAAGAGCAATTGCAAAGGAAATGAAGAAATGTAAATTGCAGAGAAATTAGAAGAAGAAGCAATTAACAGAAACTGAAATTCAATGATGCGGAAAATTAAACAAGATCCCAAGGTGAGATTGAAACAGAATTTCTTCAATTCTCCACCCAAGATCCGAAGCAAGAAAAGTAAAGAGTATTCAAGCAAGAACAAGGAAGAAGAGAGATCAATTCTCCTCCCCAAATTCTCTTGAATTAAAACAACAATGCCAAAATGTAAAAGTGAGCTCTCTACAAACTACCAAATAAAAACCAAAAAGAAAGCTCTCTCTAAAACTTAAATCTTAAGCTATTTATACACTTTCTTCAAATGGTCCTCAAGCTTTGAATTGGGCCTTTGCTCTTGATGGAATTGGGTTGATAGAGGCCTTGGTTGATTGCTCTTGGAGTTGGAG
>NC_029785.2:88043991-88055434 GCF_000816755.2 Arachis ipaensis
CCTACACAATTCTCAAAAGTTGCTTGCTTCTCAAGCCCTTAGGTGACTGGTTAGTATGCATGAATTGAGTGTGGCTTTTGGGTTTGATTTGGTGAGGGAACACCAAACTTAATTCCTTGCCACTTCTTCTGATGCAACAGGTTGACTATATGTAAAATCTTGTCTCCTTACTAAAGGTTATGGAATTAAAACTAGAAATCAGTTAAGTAAGTGAATAACCTGTTTGATTGCTTAGAGCTAGTATTGTGCATGAGGTGAGAATGTGCTTTTAAATGAGGTTTTGGTGGAACACCAAACTTAGAATCCTTCATTCTCCCTTAAATTGTTTTGGTGTGCAACACCAAACTTAGCTCCTTGCAATGCATACCAATTATTCAACATTTTTATTGAAAAGGCTATGAAAAGAAAACTACCTCAGGTTGGGTTGCCTCCCAACAAGCGCTCTTTTATTGTCACTAGCTTGACATTGGGGCTTTCTTTTATGGTGGTTGATGCTTGTAGTGCCTCAACTTGTCTCCCTTGACTGTGATCCTCCTCTTTGTTCCCTGGTGTTCAATTTCAGCGTGCTCTAATGAGAGTATGTTGCTGACAGTGTAATAGTCACCAGTCTGTTGGCTTGCTCCCAGTTGTTGATATATTAATTGCACTTTGTCACCTTTGGAAAGCCCTTCTGTTGGAATCTTCCTGTTCTTCCAACCCCTTTTTGTTTTGTTTCTGTGTTTCTTCCTTTCTTTTGTTGATCTTTCTTTTCTGGCTGTAGGCTTACCTTGGGGATCTCTCTCTTTAGTGGCTAATACTCCAATATCCTCTTGGACTTTTTCATCCTTCTGCACAATCTTCTGCCTTGGGATGTTGTTGTGAATCACCTTGTCAATTTTCATATAGTCCCTCCTCTCATTACTAAACTGGGCTTCTGGTAATACCTTCAGAGTAACACTCTTATCATGCATCCTGAGAGTTAGTTCTCCTTGCTCTATGTCTATGATAGCTCTAGCAGTGGCCAAGAATGGCCTTCCCAGTATAATAGAGTCACCATCATCCCCATCTGAATCTAGAACCACAAAATCTGCAGGGTATATAAAATTGTCCACCTTGACCAGAAGGTTTTCAATCATACCCCTGGGGTATACAGTTGACTTATCTACTAGCTCTAGAGATATCCGTACCGGTTTAACTTCCTCTATACGCAGCTTTTTCACCAAGGAGGATGGTATTAAGTTAATACTTGCTCCTAGATCGCACATTGCTTTAGTGATGGTTAATTCCCCAATGGTGCAAGGCAGCAAGAAGCTCCCTGGGTCCTCAAGCTTCGGAGGAAGCCCTTTTTGAATCAAGGCCCTGCATTCCTCAGTAAGCAGTATGGTTTCTTTCTCATCCCAACTTCTTTTCTTATTGATAAGCTCCTTTAAAAACTTGGCATACAGAGGCATTTGCTCAAGTGCTTCAGCCAAGGGAATGTTGATCTCCAGCTTCTTGAGAGTCTCAAGGAACTTATGAAAATGTTGGTCCTTAGCCTCTTTGTTGAACTTCTGGGGATATGGCAGTGGAGGTGTGATGCTCTTTCCTACTTGCTGCTGTTCCTGAATCACTTCTTTTGAACTGTGTGACTGGTTATCCTTCTCTTTGAATTTCTCAGTGCTCTTGTTTGGCATCACAACTTGATCCTTGGCTTCATCTTCCTTTGTTTGCTCCTCTTCTTCTATTGGCCTTTTGCTGCTCTCTGCTTGCTTCTTTGTAGTGTCATTGTTGCTCATCAATGTTCTCCCACTCCTTAATTGTATTGCCTTGCATTCTTCCTTAGGATTTGGGATTGTGTCACTCGGCAGTAAGCTTGAAGGTCTCTCAACAGAAATCTGTTTGGAGATCTGCTCAATCTGCCTCTCTAGGCTCTTCATGGAGGCTTCATGGTTCTTGATTGTCATTTCCTGGTGTTTCAACATTTTGTCTATCAAGGTCTCCAAGTTAGTGAGTCTTTGAGATTCAGGTGATGCTTGTGGTGGGTTGTGAGATGTGGGTGGTGGATGGTAGGCATTTTGGTTGGTGGGTTGGTTATTAGATTGGTAATGGTTGGGGTTGGGGTAGTTGTTTTGAGGTTTTCTGTAGGGGTTCTGGTTAGTTTGCTGCTAGTTGTGGTTTTGGTTGTTTCTTGAAGTGTTTTGGTTTGAGTTTCTCTGCCATGGTTGTTGGTTTTGGGTGTGATTATCTCCCCACCCGAGGTTTGGGTGGTTCTCTTGAATTAAAACAACAATGCCAAAATGTAAAAGTGAGCTCTCTACAAACTACCAAATCAAAACCGAAAAGAAAGCTCTCTCTAAAACTTAAATCTTAAGCTATTTATACACTTTCTTCAAATGGTCCTCAAGCTTTGAATTGGGCCTTTGCTTTTGGAGTTGGAGAGAGAACCGAAGTGAACCGGGTTGGGAATTATAAAAGCTTGAGTAAAAGTTTGAGTAAAAGTTTGAGGCAAACTTTTACTCAAACTTTTTACATCAGCAACCCCATTCTTGCTGCTACCAACGTTTGAGCTAAAGTTTGGGGTCAAACTTTTGCTCAAACGTTGGCCCCCTTATGCACACTCATGGCGCCAATGTTTGCCAAAAAGTTTGAGGCAAACATTGGCGCAAACTTTTTGTCTCCAGGGTGTGTTGCTCATGGCACCAACGTTTGCCAAAAAGTTTGAGGCAAACGTTGGCGCAAACTTTTTCTCTCCAGGGTGTTGATTTGTGATGCCAACGTTTGCCAAAAAGTTTGAGGCAAACGTTGGCTCAAGCTTTTCTCCCAAAAGTTTGATATAAAGTTTGAGGCAAACTTTTGCTCAAGCTTTTTGTTCCCTGGTGTGTTTTCACTTATCCGAAAGTTTGAGCTAAAGTTTGAGGCAAACTTTTGCTCAAACTTTTTGTTCTCTCTTGCTCCTAGCCATTCCTTCTTGCTTCAACCTTTCTCCAAGCTTTCTTCACCTATCATCAATTAACCAAACACATCAAAGCTATGCTCAAAATCATGAGTTTGTCATTCTTTCATAATATGTGGCAATTATAGCATAAATCATCATGAAATTGCATTAATTTATCTATGGTTGATTAAATCAAAGGAAACATGGAAATCTACCCAATTGGCTTGCTTATGGCTCAAGAAAGTGCATAAATCAATTGAAAACAAAAGAAAAAGGCTAGTGAAACTAGGCTAAGATGACTTGTCATCAAAGCTCATCCAACGTCCAACTTAAGGACTTTAACTAAAAGTGCTAGGTGGGAGACAACCCACCATAGTATGATCGTTCCTTCTTCGATTTTTATTTTGTTTTATTTGCTTTCAAGTTTATTTTATTTTATTATATTGAACTTGGAAGTTTTGCATCTCATTCATATTAATCATTGCATTCTGCATACTGCATAAAAAAAAAGGGGTGCGCGACGCGACCGCATCACTCATGCGATCGCGTCAAATTGCGAAAAACACTACCCATGTGACCGCGTCATTCACGCGGCCGCGTGCCTTGGAGATCGGCGTAAAGATCCAACGTCCAGAAAGTTAGGCTGGAATCGTGCGGCCATTGTGCGTTTCGCACAAATGACCCACGCGATCGCGTCCCTGACGCGATCGCGTCACTTGCACAACATCATTCCCATGCGATCGCGTGAGGGACGCGATCGCGTCGCATGGATTACACAACACCCTAAAAAGAGACAGAGAGTTGCGCTAAAACGACGCTAGAATTGTGCGTTTCGCACAAATGCCAGCGACGTGATCGCATGCCCCAGGTGATAGCGTCATTCACTCTTTTTGCCCTCCACGTGATCGCGCCATTCATGCGATCGCGTCGACCCCATTTCACTCCAACCACGCGACTGCGTGCCCCACGCGATCGCGTGGATTCAAATTTATACCCCCCGAGTCACGCNNCGCCACCGCCAGACGCCGCCGACCACCCAGACCCCGCCGCCACCCAACCCCCTTCCTCCTTCTCCCTTCTCTCTTCTTCTTTCTTCTTCTTCCCCTCTAACCGCCACTGCCCACGCCGCGCAACCACCACCCACCGCCGCCGCCCCGTCACCACTGCCCAGCGCCAACCACAGCCCCCCTTCCTTCCCCTATTACCCCCTATCCCCATTACCCCTCTCTTTTCCCTCCCTTCCTCCGAACGGTAGCCACCGCCGCCGCACCACCCTCCTCCGCCGCGCCGGATGCCACCGCCGTCATCCCCAGCCACCTCTCTGCCCCATTCTCTTTCTTATGCCTACCAGGTTCCGACGAACGCCACCCTTTTATCCTTCGTAGTTAATTCATATTTTTCTGTTTATGTTCGTCATTAGGCTAGTTAGATATGCATGTTGTAGTGGATTTTAGGTTGTTAGGTAGCCTAGGATGTGGTTAGTGGATTTAGGTCTCTTTAATTGCGCTGCTCGTGTTTCTTGTTTCATTATTTTCGCAATTCTGTTGTTGCTGTGATGTTAGTTTTGTTCATATGCTGTAATTTCTTGTTTCATGCTGCTCTTTACTCTGATTTTTCATGTTCTTCTTCCTTATATGTAATTGCAGCTGTATTTTTGATTCATATGAACTATTCTGTTGTTGTTTATTTTTCAGGACAATCTAATTTTAGCCGGAATGCTGCCCAAATTTCCGTAAAATGTTTCCATTCATGTCTTGGTTTTGGCATTTTCAACTGTGCTTTCCTTAGATTTAACCAAAATAATTCATGAATGCCAGGGCAAGCCTTCTTATTCTTTTTGATTTCCTGGTTCATAATTTGCATTTTTGATGTTTGATTCCAATTTTTTCTATTTCTATATCTATTTGAATCATCGTCAACCTGTTTTCCTTATTTGGATATGAGTTACTTATAGCTTCTAACTGTGAATACTTGTTACTTGGAATATTTTCATTATGCCACTTACTTTAACCCACTTTTTCCTAACCCACTAATGTTAACTTCCTAAACTCTTTTTCAATTCTAACCAACCTAACCTTTCAAAACTTCTCTTCTGATTTTCTTTCACTTTCTTTTAACATTCTAACCATGGCATGATGTTAATTTTTCTATTTAACATGAATTCAATTACATTTTGGATTGTAAATTCTTCTTTTCGAACCTTTAACTCCTATACAATCCTTAATGCACATTTACTTAACTCATTTTCCTTATCATTTCGCTCCTTTGCCACTTTGTGTTTCTTTTGATTATTTGCCTATTTGTTTTCCTGTTTTCACTATATCCTGGTTTTCTGTTTTTCAGGATGTCTGCCAGCCAGAGAATAGGAAAAGGAAAGGCTACTACTGGCAAACGAAAAAGAGGAGAATCCTCCATGTCCATTATGGATATTATGCACGATGACTCCTTGCGGGAGAAAAATTTTACCCTGCAGGAGAAGGCCGACCAGCTAATACCTGCTACTAATCCAGTGAAATTTGTAAACCGATACTGTGAGCTGAGGTATCCGATGTTTGCAACCTCCAGGAACCTATACCTGGAGAGGACCTTGAAGATCCCAGAAGAACTCCAGCAATACACCTCTGACCAGATCAAACAAAGAGGCTGGTTCTTCCTAGAGAGAAACCTGACTGAGGTCAATGCATCTTGGGTTAGGGAATTCTACTGCAATTACTTCAAAACCTCCCTAGATGCAGTGAACCTTAGAGGAAAGCAGATTCTGGTCACTGAAGAGGCCATTGAAGATGTCTTGAAGCTTCTGCCTAAAACTGATCAGCTGGATGGTTATCAAAAAGCTGAGGAGGATATGCGCTTCATGCGATTTGATTGGGATGCAGTCAAGGCCAGGATAGCCCTTGACCCGACCGTTCCTTGGATTATGGGTCAGAACACTACCATGCCGAAGGGAATCAAGCGGATTTACTTGAATGATGAGGCTCGGCTATGGCATCAGATACTTAGTAACTTCATTATGCCGAGTACTCTCGAGACTGAGATACCAGCCGCTATGATCACCCTCCTATGGTGTGTGATGGAGGGTAAGGACCTGTACATGCCACGCTTTATCCGGTACCACATGGCCAGGGTCCACGTCCGAGGCACTCTTCCCTTTCCTTATCTGGTTACACAGCTAGGCCGTCGAGCTGACGTCCCTTGGGAGGATGCTGATGAAAAGCCACCTGCTGCAGAATGCAAGAAGATTATCCCTCACAGCAGAAACTTTCTGGCTTTGGGCTATAGACCTCCATTCCTCACTGCTACTGCTGACACAGCCACACCATCTGCCGGCCCCTCTTCTTCCATAGCTACCCCTACCACCACCACTGCACCTCCACCTGCCCCAGAGCCCATCTATTATCTAGTGCACCGCCTATTTCGACGGCTTGACCAGATGGAGCGTCGCAACAAGCGACGCTATGAGCACCTGAAGCTGATGATACGATCTGGCGACATCCCCTCCGAGCCTGACATACCATCCGAGGCATCTGAGGAGGAGGCAGATGATCACGGGGCAAGGACCCATCCCTAGAGTGAGGCTGTGCAGGCAAGCACAGAGCAGGCCGCATCACATTAGGAGGCCCCGCCTCAGATTCAAGCTGTAGACCCCGAGATCTCTATCCAGTAAGCACCTCCCCTGCAGTAGGTAGATCCTTCGACCGCCACCACAGAGACTCCAGCTACCCGTCCTTCCAGTGATGACACCACTACACACCCTGCTTGAGTGAGCATCAGGGACGATGCTTCATTTTAAGTGTGGGGAGGTCGCCATCTCTGGCATTTTTTTTTGGTGAACCACTGCATTCTCTTTTATTTTATTTTATTTTGCTACTTTTTGATGCCAGGGCATTTTGGCCAGTTTCACTGACCTTTTCTTTACTGTTTTAGGGTAGTTTCATGCATTTTCTTAGGAAATAAGCAAGTTTTGGGTAGAATTTCACTTACATCTTGATTCAAGAAAATATTGTGCACTTTACATGATTTCATGAGAATTACGCAAGAATTGAATGACAAATTGGATTATGCATGTCTCATGATTTGGATTAGAACTTTGATGCACTCTATTGCTTGATTTCAGGATAAAGAAAGCAAGGAAGAACCACGTTAGCAGCCACGTTAGTCTAACTAATGTAACCACTAACGTGGAATGGGAGCTAGCTTGCAACGTTAATGAGAAAAGAAATCGCCAATAATGTCCTCGAAGCCATCATAGCCCACGTTAAGAGTCACGTTAACTAAGTTAACGTGAACTCTAACGTGGAAGAAGAAAATGAAGCCAACGTTACTGACACTCACCTTTGTCACTAACGTTGGACCAAGCTCATATTGGCCACGTTAAGAGCCAAGTTAACTCAGTTAACGTGGACTCTAATGTGGGGAAGCAAAAGAATGGCCAACGTTAGTGACACTCACCTTTGTCACTAACGTTGGACTAAGCCACTTTGAGCCACGTTAGGTGCCACGTTAACTTAGTTAACGTGGAAGCTAACGTGGAGGGAGCAAGAATCGCCAACGTTAGTGACACTCACCTTTGTCACTAACGCTGGAATGAGCTACTATGACCAACGTTAACTCCCACGTTAACCTAGTTAACGTGGAAGCAAACGTGGATGAAAGAATGATGAGCCAACGTTAGTGACACTCACCTTTGTCACTAACGTTGGAGATGGCTATCACCATAACGTTAGAAGCCACGTTAACCTAGTTAACGTGGACTCTAACGTGGGAAGTAGGGGCGTTTTGAAACGTTAGTGACAAAGGTAAGTGTCACTAACATTTTCGAAGATTTGGCAAACCTACGTTAAAGGTCACGTTAGCCACACTAACGTGAACTCTAACATAGGGGGGAGGGAGGATTCTCAACGTTATTGGAAAAGGTAAGCCCCAATAACGTGTGCGAAGGACCAAGAGGCAACGTTAGTGGTCACGTTGGTGCCATGGTGGACGAAATTGTGATTACACTTTGATTATGTAAAATTCATTGCTCTTTCTTTCCCTGGCAATGGCGCCAAAAACTTGGTGCCAATACCATGGTTCACAACTTCGCACAACTAACCAGCAAGTGCACTGGGTCGTCCAAGTAATACCTTACGTGAGTAAGGGTCGAATCCCATGGAGATTGTTGGTATGAAGCAAGCTATAAAATAGGATTTACTATCCTTTTGCATCTGTCACTACGCCCAGCACTCGCGAGTTTGAAGCTCGTCACAGTCATTCAATCCCGGAATCCTACTCGGAATACCACATACAAGGTTTAGACTTTTCGGATTCTCATGAATGCCGCCATCAATCTAGCTTATACCACGAAGATCCCAATATCTCGGACTCGGTCCCCTGTATTAGTAATCTAAGAGATACTCGTTCAATCGAAGGTAGAACGGGAGTGGTTGTCAGGCACGCATTCATAGGGAATGATGATGATTGTCACGTTCATCACATTCAGGTTGAAGTGCGAATGAATATCTTAGAAGTGGAATAAGTTGAATTGAATAGAAAACAGTAGTACTTTGTATTAATCTTTGAGGAACAGCAGAGCTCCACACCTTAATCTATGGAGTGTAGAAACTCTACCGTTGAATATACATAAGTGAAAGGTGATGACAAGTCATCTTAGCCTATTTTAACTAGTCTTTTTCTTTTGTTTTCAAGTGAATTATGCACTTTCTTGAGCTACAAGCAAGCCAATTAGGTAGATTTTCATGTTTCCTTTGATTTAATCAACCATGTATGAATTCATGCTATTTCATGAGGTTTTATACTATAATTGTCACATATAATGAAAGAATGAATATCTCATGATTTCAAGCATAGCTTTGATGTGTTTGGTTGATTAATGATAGGTGAAGAAAGCTTGGAGAAAGGTTGAAGCAAGAAGGAATAGCTAGGAGTAAAGAGAAGACAATGGAATAAGTGAAATTGAACTCGGAAGCAAAAAGCTGGATTTAAAGTTAGCATCAAACTTTTGCACAAACTTTTGGTTGAAAAGTTAGCCCCAACGTTAGCCCCCTAACTTTGAGGCTAACGTTGGCATGAAGAAAACTTCCCTGGGCACCAAAAGTTTGCGCCAACGTTAGCCCCCTAACTTTGAGGCTAACGTTGGCATGAAGAAAACCTCCCTGGGCACCAAAAGTTTGCGCCAACGTTAGCCCCCTAACTTGGTGGCTAACATTGGCACATGAAAGTCACAAGGAGGAGCAAAAGTTTGCGCCAACGTTAGCCCCCTAACTTGGTGGCTAACGTTGGTGCCACAAGTACTCAAGGTAAGGCCAACGTTAGGGCCAAAGTTAGACCCCTAACGTTGGCACCAACGTTCATATCAGCAAAGTGGTGTTAGCTGATATGAAAAGTTGGAGCAAAAGTTAGGCCCCTAACTTTTGCTCAAACTTTTGGTCCAACTTTTGCAAAACTCAAACCCGGTTCAATTGGTTCACTTTGGTTCTTCTCCAAACTTCAAGAACAATCAACCAAGGCCTCTTTCAACCCAATTCCACCAAGAGCAAAGGCCCAACTCAAGGCTTGAAGATCATTGGAAGAAAGTGTATAAATAGGATAGAATTCAAGTTCTTCGGGGAGCTTTCCTTTTGAATTTTCATAATATTTTTCGGAGACCTTTGGATATTGAGTGATCTTTAATTTCTTAGTCTTGGGGAAGGAGAATTCACTTCTCTTCCTCTTAGTTTTATTGCTTTCAATTTCAATTACAATTATCTTGGATCTTGGGTTGGAGAATTGAAGAAATTCTGTTTCAATCTCATCCTTGGATCTCTCTGCTTTATTTACTGAAATTTTATTTCCGTTTCTGTTACTTACTTCTCATCTATTTTCCTTGCAATTTACAATTCCCTTACAATTGTTCTTGTTGGATCTAGGAAGGCATTGAGATCTAGACTTGGTTTTCTAGTCTCTGGGTCCTGAGATCTGATTTCCCATTTCAATTCTCTATTTATTGCTTTATATGTTCATTTACTTTTCTGTTTCGGATCCGATTCAATCCCAATTCCCTTCTACTTCTCTGCTTGATGCAATTTACTTTTCCTTGTTTAAATTTTGCAAATCCAATCCCCAATTCCCTTTACAATTCCAGCCGTTTACATTTCTTGCACTTTAAGATTCCGCAATTTACATTTCTTGCATTCTAAGTTTCTGCTATTTAATTTCTTGTTCTTTAAGATTCAGCACTTTAATTCCCTGTTCTCTTTACTTCCATGCAATTTAATTTCTGCAAATCACAAAACACCCAACCAAATCTTGATTCGCTTGACTAAATCAACCACTAAACTAAAATTGCTCAATCCTTCAATCCCTGTGGGATCGACCTCACTCCCGTGAGTTTTTATTACTTGATACGACCCGGTACACTTGCCGGTTAGATTTGTGTGTTTTGGGAGAAATTTATTTTTCACCAAAATACTCATCAAAAGGTCCAGGCATGGCCGAGAGGCCAGCCCCCAAAATGTGATCAATAGTCTCCTAAGATGAACAATGGATTAAAACTGAGACCAAAGATGTCTAATACAATAGTAAAAGGTCATATTTATAATAAACTAGCTACTAGGGTTTACAGAAGTAAGTAATTGATGCATAAATCCACTTCCGGGGCCCACTTGGTATGTGCTTGGGCTGAGCTTGAGTGTTGCACGTGTAGAGGTCCTTCTTGGAGTTGAACGCCAGCTTTTGTGCCAGTTTGGGCGTTGAACTCCACTTTGCAGCTTGTTTTTGGCGCTGGACGCCAGAATTGGGCAGAGAGCTGGCGTTGAACGCCAATTTGCGTCATCTAAACCTGGGCAAAGTATGGACTATTGTCAATTTCTGGAAAGCCCTGGATGTCTATTTTCCGACTCAATTGGAAGCGCGCCATTTCGAGTTCTGAAGCTCCAGAAACTCCACTTTGAGTGCAGGGAGGTCAGAATCCAACAGCATCAGCAGTCCTTCTTCAACCTCTGAATCTGATTTTTGCTCAAGTCCCTCAATTTCAGCCAGAAAATACCTGAAATCACAGAAAAACACACAAACTCATAGTAAAGTCCAGAAATTTGAATTTAACATAAAAAATAATGAAAACATCCCTAAAAGTAACTAGATTCTACTAAAAGCATACTAAAAACAATGCCAAAAAGCGTATAAATTATCCACTCATCACAACACCAAACTTAAATTGTTGCTTGTCCCCAAGCAACTGAAAATCAAATAGGATAAAAAGAAGAGAATATACTATAAATTCCAAACTATCAATGAAATATAGCTCTAATCAGATGAGCGGGACTTGTAGATTTTTGCCTCTTGAATAGTTTTGGCATCTCACTTTATCCATTGAAGTTCAGAATGATTGGCATCTATAGGAACTCAGAGTTCAGATAGTGTTATTGATTCTCCTAGTTCAGTATGATGATTCATGAACACAGCTATTTTATGAGTCTTGGCCGTGGCCCTAAGCACTTTGTTTTCCAGTATTACCACCGGATACATAAATGCCACAGACACATAACTAGGTGAACCTTTTCAGATTGTGACTCA